>NW_017734537.1:0-3711 GCF_001890085.2 Hipposideros armiger
CTGGAGATGGATAGAGGAGCGGTGTCTCGGTTCCTAAGACCATCGAAAATATGTGTTTTCCGATGGTCTTAGGCGACCCCTGTGAAAGGTTGAGAAACCGCTGTCTTAAGTGATTTCTATGCTAGCCCTCTAAGGTGGGTTGAGCATGTGAAACTTATTTTAAATGAGAAATTGAGGCACATAGAGATTTAGAAACTTGGCAAAGGTCACATAATAAATTGGTGGCAGAATGCTTTGTTGCAGTTAGATCATGTTGTATTAGAATTTCAGATTTTAATTCTTGCAGCTGTGAATTTTTTTTATTGGTACAGACTACATAGTTGATTAGATGAAATAATAAGAGTTTTTACCCAGGGGAACTTACTTAAATGTTTTTGTTGTATTTGTAGCACCCAGAGGCCTCCATTCAGGCTGTTTTCTCAGATGCCCAAATGCATATCTGGGCATTAGAAGGTAAGCAGTCTCAGTGAACTACAGCTGTGATTTTAATTATCAGTTAAATATTGAAGTATAATCTGTGAAAGGTCTGTTTTGGACTTTGATCTCAATCTTTGAATTTTCAGATACATTTTTATATATTTTTTTCATATAGCATTTTTTTTTCAATATTTAGGTGTACTTTAATTTGGGTAGAAGTTTTCCTTGTATATAAGCAAATAAACTGAGCCTGGGATTCTTGTATATCTTTCTCTACTTCAAAAAAACTACAATTCATAAATTGTTTTTATTTTTAATTTTTTTATTTTATTTTTATTTAAAAATTTTTTAAATTTATTTTTAATTTTTTTATTGTTAGTTTCAGGTGTACAGAACAATGCAATAGTTATCCTTTTCACCCTCACAAAGTAACAACTCCCCTCCCCCAATTTTTTTATTTTTTAAATTTTTTTAAAGATTTTTTTTAAATTGGGGAATTGGGGGATGGGAACAGCACTGGGGAGTTGGGGGAAGGGGAACAGACAAGTTGCTGTCCTTTTTGTTCTTCAGTCTAGTTGTGGAGGACGTCACTTCACTGGCCCATGTTGGTATTATCATTGCGCTTTTCCCGGGTGAGGCAGTCGCTTGCTGGCCATTGGACGGCTGCTCACAGTGGCTCACAGCAGTGGCTCACGGCTGCCAGCCACTCACAGCAGCTCACGAAAGCTCACGCCAGCTGCCAGCCAGCCCCAGTGCAGCCTACGCCATCGCTGGCGACTCACGGCAGCCCAGCTCCAGGTGGAGCTGTTGTTCACCATCTTAGCTGTAGAGGGCGCAGCGTCACTGGCCCTCATGTGGAATCTGAACTGGGGGCCTGCTGCTCAGAGTTGGCATTCCAAGCCAACTTCTAACCAGCGTGCCACTCAGCTGGCCCAGAAGGGTTTTATGTTTTAAGATGGGAGAAATAATAACATGTTTGCTGATGGAAGGATCAATCGATAGAGGGGAGAACTGAAGGTATTTTACAAACTTCCAGATCCCATATGGCTCTATATGCCAGAAGTACTGCCATGTCATGAATTTACTTTCAAGTTAGTTGGGGTTATGTAGCTTTCAGCTTACAATACTAAGAAAATTGTTTTCTCTGTAAATGTCAATTAGTAGAAAACCATTCCACATCTTAAGATTTTTTTTTGGTAAAGGAAACATGCTCTTTTTTGGTATTAAGACGTTAAAGGGCAAAACAGCTGTGGAGAATTGAGAAAGAATACGGTCTTCGAAAATATCACCAGAACCACTTAGAATTCCTTTTATTATGACAGGTCTCTAATTTGGGGGTTAGACATATGTATGTGGTAATGCAGTTTAGGTCAGGTGGCCCATCTTGGTAATACAACTTATAGTACAAAGGTATTTACTTACGTGATTTATTGTAAATATTATTCTTTCTCTGTAAGATGAAAGATGTTTTTTTTTTAGTTAGTGACAGGAAGAACCTAGAAATATGTAATACTATATTTGAATAGAATTGAGAGCTGTAAATGTGTTAATTGTTTTTTTTTCCACTCAGATTAAGAATTTTTTGTCAAAACGGGTGCTGATAATGTATTTTTTCAGTAAGGTAAGACCATGTAGTTACGGCATTGGGAATCGGGAGAGGAAATGAAATAAGAAATGAAGTAGATAGGATTTGACTTCTAAATATTTAGCTTGATCCTAGCAAGCCCAATAGCTTTGCAACGTGTTTCACTTAACCTTCATTTTAACAATAGCTACTCTATACTCACCTCAGTGGCTTCCTGAGGCTTCACTTTAGTTGTCCTGGAATCTCTTGGCTACAGGTAGCTTTGTGCTGATACACAACCCCTTCCTGCAAAATGAGCAAATCCTGCAAAATGAGCAAATGGGCGATCCTTCATGGCTCGTTGTCTTGCTAACATCTTTGTGGCCAGTTGGGTGTTCAGATGAGAGATGACTGGGTTAGACTGCAGATGTTAAACTTGTGTTGGATAAAAAGTTGTAATTCAGGCCACAAGCTAAATGACTTTCCAACTTGTGTCTCAGCTGTTCCAGCTGCCACAGGAGAGTAAATCTCAATTGCAGAAGCTAAAGATTCATTCCTATTCTCACTGGCTACAGCTGTTGTGTGTTAACTAATCCTTTGATGAGCAAAACCTTTGCCCATGGGTAGGGGAAAGAATTTTTGTTTTTAGTTTAAATCTAGCTTCTCTCTTTCTGCAAATATTGCAGTATTAGCTAATATTGCACTCAATTATGCCTTTAAGTGAAAATTTGCATTGGCAGACATTATTTATTTTTATTCTTTGGGCATAATACTATGGTGAGAGAGAGATGTGAGTAACTGATAGAACATAGATGCATATAACAAAGAATCATTTTAAGTTCTTGAAACTTTTTTCAATATGGTGGCAGGGAAGATCCACTCAGCAATTACCTTTACCAAAAATAATCTACCTTAGGCTGTCTATTAGAGCTTTGGGAAAACTATGAGTCACTGTAGGAAGGTGTCTTCTACCAAGAGGAAGAGGGGTTGTTTGAAGTTTTACATCAGTGCTTTGTTTCAGAAGGATGGAGGGAAGTCACCCTTGTGTCATGCACCCCATGCTCTTTTCACCTAAGTTCCCTCATTTAATTCTGACACCATTCCTGTGAGTGGTCTTTTTGTCCTCCTTTTACAGATAAGGAAACCTGAGGCTCAGAGTGGGTCAAGTAGTTAGCCTAAGGGACACATAGCTGAGCAGACTTGGCTGAATAATATCTCCTTTTCCCTTGGAAGTGAATGGCTACTTTTGATTCAAATTTTGCAAGTGGATCTATCTTATAATGAGTTGTAGACACTGCTATTTGATGTTGAGAAATGTAATGTGCTGTTATACTTAATAGGCTTCACTGGGTGCATTACCAAAGCCAGCATTTGTTTAATGGGCCAATTGTTGCTTCATCCTATTGGGCCTTGTTATATTAAATAAGGTTGGGTGGTTTTTCTTTGGAGTGGGATTGAGGTAGACAATTTAAGAGAGGTAATATGTATTTAGGCAGTTTTTTTTTGTTTATTTTAAAAAAAGCTTGCGTAACCATTCTCTTAAGTCAGCAGTTCTCAACCTGTGGGGTGCGACCCCTTTGGGGGTCGAACGACCCTTTCACAGGGGTCGCCGGTACTCATATGTGGGCGTATCTGCATGTGGGCCTGGAGATGGATAGAGGAGCGGTGTCTCGGTTCCTAAGACCATCGAAAATATGTGTTTTCCGATGGTCTTAGGCGACCCCTGTGAA
>NW_017734538.1:0-3110 GCF_001890085.2 Hipposideros armiger
TGGCCTCAGGAAAGCCCAAATGTTGAAACTTTACCCATGTTTTAGACTCTGGTTTAGGTCTCACACAAGATGCTTCTGGCCATTCTTTCAGAGGTCACCAATATAACACAGGAAGGCCAAGGGCAGACAAGGCCAGGTCAGTCAACCACGCTGATCTCAAACTGACTGTCCTCTGACCTTTCCCTGTGAGTGTGTGTGTGTGGTGTGTGGTGTGTGTGTATTTGTGTGTGTGTGTGTGTGTGTTTATGTGAGTGTTGGTGGGGAGGGGGAGGAGGGTAGAGGGCTTTGCTCAGTCTTCTTTTTCCAGGTCCCTCATGTGTAGGAATAGACTGTTTATTTGAGAATTTTCTTCTTTCTGAGTAGGCCTCTATTGCTATGAAATTGCCTCTTACGACTGCTTTCACTGTGTGCCATACATTTGGGAATATTGTGTTTTCATTTACTTTTGGCTCAAGGTATTTTTTTATTTCTTCCTTGATGACATTGCTGACGCATTGAGTAGCATGTTGCTTAGATCCTGCCTCTGCGCTTTTCCCATAGTGATCTGCTTTCCTGGAGTCAGAGGACTCACACGACTCACAGGGGTGTTGGTGTGTTTCTCCATAGTTGAGTCTGCAGTTTAGTTCCGGCCCTTTTCCTGTGTGTGATGGGAGTCCTGGGTAGGATGGAGGACTACTGTGCATTGGGGGGAGACTGCAAACTAATGGCACACCAGCGAAGACAGGGGCCTTCATTAAGGTGGGTCATGTGAGCCACCCCTTGGTCCGGGGTCGAGCGACAGACAGAGTGGGTGACTCAATGCTCACTTCCAGGGAGTCAGACGATTTTCCCTGCGTCCTTGGTCTGCGGTGCCCAGGACGTGCATTGCCCTGACTGGAGAAAGCCGCCGTGAGCTAGTGCAGTGAAGGTGGAGACTAGCGTAGTGAGAATGCCCTGGCCCTGGGCATTGTGGGTGGCGGTGGTTGCTGGAAATGGCTGGTAGATGCTTGCTTGTGGGCAGGAGCAGTGCGAGGGCTGAAGGAGCACCAGCCAGCGGGTCTCGACATGTGGTCAGGGTTGTGAGGCTGTAGGGCAGAGCGGCGAGTTCGTCGATAGCCTGGGGGCCAGCAGGGGGTTGAGAGGCCACAGAGCAGCAACAGACAGGAAATATTGAAACGGAGACCAGCGTTGGATACGGCAGCAATAGGGGAAGGCAAAAGCCTGTAGGACGTGTTATTGCAAGCGGGCTCTCATGCAAGTACTAACCAGACCCGATCATGCTTACATTCCGGGATCAGACGACATCATCAAATTCAGGGTGGTATTCCCATAGGCACAGGACTTGGCGTTGTTTGCCCGAGGGGACCTGGGCCGCCCGGCCTGTTATGTGTGCGTCACACTGCTGGGTGCTCTAACTTAGCTTGTGTGCTAGAGAGCAATCCCGGCTAACCTCATCAGCCCATGCTGCACTTTTCGCCCTTTCCCCAACCACTCATCTGGAAGCTGCTGGCGTGAGCAGTGGCCAGTCCAGGCTTACAGTGGGCCTTCTTCATTTGCCATGTCAGGGGCAGCGTGGGCCACTGATGCTCCCCTGGTGTTCACACAGTACTGGAAGCCCTGACCTGCAGGATCTCTCTAGGCCCTGGAATGCTTGCCTCCGCACGCACCTCTGGCTACACTGCAGTCCCTTTTTCAGGGCAACTGAGGCTTGGGTACTCTCAGACCCCTGGGATTCCAGCCATGGACATATAGGCCCTGGCTCAGGGACCTGCACCAACAGGTGCCTGGTCACTGGCTCTGACTGGAAATGTTGGCCTCTCAGACCGGCCATAGTCACAGTATGCAAAAAGCACCACCAGGTTCATCAGGCCCAAACAGATGACACCCTTCTTTACACAGGCATCCACTTCTCCCACGCTATGAAGTGCACCGCACACACTCACACGATCCTTTCCTAAACATCACCTCTCCAAACCCATTGTGCTGAGCGAGATAAGGAGAGATGGCTAGAGAGAAAGCAAGACAGAGGCAGAGAGAGACAGACTGAATGAGAGAAGGAGAAAGGGAAGTAATTGAAGAGATAGACAGAGAAGGATTGCGATATGAAGAGAGATGCATGACAGGGAGACAGTGTGAGAGACATACAGATAAAGACACACACACACACACACACTCAGACACGCATACACAAGACACTGAAAGACAGAACCAGAAGCATGAATAGACAGAGAGAGAGACAGACACAGCGTCACATACAGAGACAGTAATCTAGGAATAGAAAACAAGTCACTGAGAGACATAGAGAGACAGAGAAAGAGAGAAAGAGGGAGCAGGCAGCGTCATGAACTTTCTATTACTCAGTCTGAAAATGACACCCCATCATTTTATTTTCTCTATTCCTTACAAGAGAGTCACAAACAATGCCAATCCTCAAAAGGCGGGGCACACAGTGATGTGTGACATGGAGGCAAGCACACTGGGAGCCATCAAGGGGCCGCCCCACACACAGGCCGACATAGGCGCTTGGCCCAAGTCTAAACATAATGGAGTCCCTCTAATGTTCTGCGCCAGAGGGGACTGTGTTGGAAATGGATTTCAGTACTGCCCTCTTGAGATAGAGGCAAGAAATCTATGAGCATCCGTGGGTGCCAGATCAGATGCAGCCCATAGGCTCTTTTCTGACCTCTGCTCAGCACACACGTCATCGGTTAGGTCTGCACCCAACATCATGTGACCCAGCCCAGGGTTTCTAGGTACTACAGGTGTTTATAATGTGATGACATTTTAAGATGTAGATGCGAGAACGACCTTTACAATGCACAAGGGAAAACTGGGGAGGCTCTGACAGCACATGCTGGTCAGAGTCACATCACTGGTGAGGAGCAGAAGCCAGCTCTGAACCGAGCTCTGGGTCCTCAAAGCCATGGCCCCGGCTGCACAGAGCTTTTCCTGAAACTATGGCATGGGCAGTGTTAGTGTAACTGGGGGTGGACGTGTTTTCTGTGGTAGGGTGAACAATCCCCAACCCAGAGGGACTTTGTAGAGTTTTTGTATGAGGAAGAAGTTCACAGAGGAGTCCCCAGGCTGTGATCTCCCTTCCTGGTCATAAAGCTTAAAAGAACTTGGAACCC
>NW_017734538.1:3379-6992 GCF_001890085.2 Hipposideros armiger
AGACAACCACGCTGATCTCACACAGACTGTCCTCCGACATTTCCCTGTGTGTGTGTGTGTGTGTGTGTGTGTGTGTGTTTATGTGAGTGTTGGTGGGGAGTGGGTGGATGGTAGAGGGCTTTGCTCGATCTTCTTTTTCAAGGTCCTCATGTGTAAGCATCGACTGTTTATTTGAGAATTTTCTTCTTTCTGGTTGTAGGCCTCTTTTGCTATGAAATTGCTTCTTAGGAATGCTATTACTGTGTGCCATACATTTGGGAACATTGTGTGTTCACGTACTTTTGGCTCAAGTTATTTTATGATTTCTTCCTTGATGACATTGCTGACCCATTGAGTAGCATGTTGCTTAGAAACCATGCTTTTGTGTGTTTTCACTCTATCTTCTTGCAATTGATTTCTAGTTCCATACCAGAGAAGATGCTTGGTATATGTCCCAGAAAACAATGAACCTGTCCCGAATATGAGCAAGGGCAATGACAAAAAACCTGAAAAGTAACTCTGCCAGTTCATCGAACAGTAAAAACCTGACCCTAGCGTCCCCTTCCCTCTAAAATTTGATGCTATGAACACCTTTCACTTACCCCTTGCTTTGAACCCAAAAATCGAGATATTATCCCCTGCCAGGATCACTAAGCATGTACCACACAAATAAATCACTCGCCCTACCTCACCCCTATGACCCCCAACACCAAATATAAAGCATAACCCTCTGCCGGGGCAGAGGGACCCAACACGGAAGTGGAAAATTAATGAGTCATTCTTACCTAAGCTGGCCAAACACCCCTCAGCGCCCTTCGGGTTTATGCCTCCATGAAATCATAGCTATATGCAAACAAATGAGTGCTGCAAGACTGGTTCACAATGTGTCGCCAAAGAGGGGAGAGTTTTGGGGAAACTGCTACCGCTTTCCAGTATTTCTATTGCCATTCACCCATAACTGGCCATCGCGCCCAACCCAGCTGGTCCGCCGAGATGGCAATGTCTCTGAAAACATTGAACATATCCCGAACACGAACACCCTCTATGACCCCCGCCCTAAAATATAATGATCCCACCACAGCGAACCCTAAAAACCTGTCCCTATCATTTCCTTCCCTCTAAAACCTTAGTGCTACACACACCTTTCCCTTACACACTGTTTTGAACCCAAAAATTCTTAAGAGTAACACTCCCTGGAAGCATAAGAATGTCCACCACAATTCAAACACTCGCCCAACCCCTGCCCTATGCCTCCTAACCCCATACATACAGCGTAACCCTGTGCCGGGCTGAGCGACCCAAACCGGAAGTGGAAAATTGCTGAGTCTTCGTTAGTTAGGCTGGCCCAACACAGCTCAGCACCCTCCCCATTACTTCCCCTGCAAAAGCGAGACTACATGTAAACGAACAAGTGCTGCCAAATGGGTTCAATAAGTCTCTCTCAACAGCGGACCGCTTTGGAGCCCGTAATCCCGCTTTCTAGTATTGCCTTTTCCGGTAACCAGGAACGTTTTAAGCACCCACTCAGGGCGGCCCGATGAGGCAACCATGTCCTCAAAAACACTGAAACTGTCCCAAAACCAAACAACGTCCCTGACAACAAACCGAAAAAGTAACTATCCCATCTCAGCAAACTTTAAAAACCTATCACTAATATCCCCTTCTTTCTAAAACCTAAACGCTACACACATCTTTCCCTTACACCATGTTTCAAACCCAAGAATTCCTAAGAGTAACCCTCCCCAGAAGCATAAGAATGTCCACCACAATCCAAACACTAGCTCAACCCCCCCACTATGCCCCCTAACCCCAATCTAAAAGCGTAACCCTGTGCTGGGGCTGAGGGACTCCACCCGGAAGTGGAAAATTGCGGAGTCATCCTTAGCTAGGCTGGCCAAACACACCTCAGCGTCCTCCCCGTCTGCTTCCACGAAATTATGGCTATATGTTACAAGAGGGGAGTGTTTTGGGGCAACTGCTACCGCTTTCGAATATTTCTATTGCCATTCTCCCATAACTTGCCATCTCGACCAACCCAGCTGGTCCGTCGAGGCAGCAATGTCTCAGAAAACATTGAACTTCTCCCGAACACGTAGACCCTCTATGACACCCGCCATAAAATATAATTATCCCACCTCAGCTTACCCTAAAAACCTGTCCTTATCATTTCCTTCCACTAAAACCTTAACTCTACACACACCTCTTCATTACGCCCTGTTTCAAACTGGAAAATCCAAACAGTATCCTATGCCTGGAACCCTTAGCATGTCCAACGCCAATCAAACACTCGCCCTACCTCACCCGTACAGCTCTCGACCCCAAACATACAGCATACCCCTGTGCCGGGTCTGAGGGACCCAACCCGGTAGTGGAAAATTGCTGAGTCATCCTTAGCTAGACTGCCCTACTCACCTAAATGCCCTGCCTGTTACCGCACCTGCAAAAGTGAGGCTATATATAAATGAATGAGTGCTGCCAGAGTGGTTCACAATGTGTCTCCCAAGAGGGGACAGTTTTGGGTCCCCTACTCCCGTTTTCTAACATTTCTATTGCCAGTCTCCGTTGACCTGACATCGCGTTCACACCAGGCGATCCAGGGCACTCATGTGCCTGAAAACACAGAACCTGTCCCGAACTGAAACACTGTCCCTGATCCCAACCCTAAAATATAACTATCCCACCTCAGCGAACCCTAAAAAGTTATCCCTATCATATCCTTCCCTCTAAAATCTTAACGCTACACACACATCTCCCTTACACTCTATTTCTAACCCAAAAATTTCTCAGAGTATCTCCTCCCCGGAACCCTCAGAATGTCTTCCGAAATCCAAACACACACCCTACCCCTTCCCTGTTCCGCTCAACCACAAACATAAAGCGTAACCCCATCCCGGGGCTGAGGGACCCAACCCGGAAGTGGAAAATTGCTGAGTCATCATTAGCTAGACTGCCCTATCCACCTCAGTGCCCTCCCCATTACTGCACCCGCAAAAGCGATGCAATAAGTAAATGAACGAATGCTGCCAAACGGGTTCGCAACTTCTCTCCGAAGAGCGGACAGTTTTCGCGCCACCACGCCCACTTTCGAGTATTTCTTTTGCCGGAGTCCAGTAACTTACCGTCGCTACCACTCCGGACTCTCCGACGAGGCAGCCATATCCTTAAAAACATTGAACCAGTCCCAAACCTGAATAACATCGCTGAACACAAACCTAAAAGTAAATATCCCACGTAGGCGAACCCAGAAACCTGTCCCTAATATCACCTACCCTAGAAAACCTTAACTCTACACAAACGTCTCCATTACCCCCTGTTTCGAACCCCAAAATCCAAAGAGCATCCCATGCCTGGAACCCTTAGCATGTCCACCACCAATCAAACACTCGCTCTAACCCAACCGTACAGCTCTCAACCCCAAACATAAAGCATACCCTTGTGCCGGGTCTGAGGGACCCAAACAGGAAGTGGAAAATTGCTGAGTCACCCTTAGCTAGGCTGGCCCAACACACCTCAGCGTCCTCTCCATCTGCTTCCACGAAATCATGGCTATATGTAACAAACGAGTGCTGCCAGACTGGCTCACAACGTGTCTCCCAAGAGGGGAGAGTTTTGGAGCAACTGCTACCGCTTTCGA
>NW_017734538.1:8316-11710 GCF_001890085.2 Hipposideros armiger
TTACACCCTGTTTCAAACCCAAAAATTCCTAAGAGTAACCCTCCCCGAAAACAGATGAATGTCCACCACTATCCAAACACTCCCCACCCCTTCCCTATGACCCCTAGCCCCAAACATATAGACGAACCCTGTGCGGGGGCTGAGGTACCAATCCGGAAGTGGGAAATTGCTGAGTCATCCTTAGCTAGATTGCCCTACCCACATCAGCGCCCTCCCCATTACTGCACCCGCAAAAGCGAGGCTATATGTAAATGAACGAATGTTGCCAGAGTGGTTCACAATGTCTCTCACAAGAGGGGACAGTTTCGGGGCCCCTACTCCCGTTTTCTAGTATTTGTGTTGCCAGTCTCCCGTGGCTTGCCATCGTGCTCACACCAGGCGATCCGCATTGGCACCCATGTCCCTGAAAACACTGAACCTGTCCCGAACTGAAACACTTTCCCTTATCCCAACCCTAAAATTAACTATGCCACCTCAGCGAACCCTAAAAATTTATCCCTATCATACCCTTCCCTCTAAAACTTTAACGCTACACACAGATCTCCCTTAATCTCAATTTCGAACCCAAAAATTTCTCAGAGTATCTCCTCCCCAGAACCCTCAGAATGTCCCCCTAAATCCAAACACTCACCCTACCCTTTACCTGTGACCCTCAACAACAAACATAAAGCGTAACCCTGTGCCAGGGCTGAGGGACTAAACCCGGAATTGGAAAATTGCTGAGTCATCCTTAGCTAGGCTGACCCAGGACACCTCAGCGCCCTCCCAGGCTGCTTCCACGAAATCATGGCTATATGTAACAAACGAGTGCTGCCACAATGGTTCACAACGTGTCTCCCAAAGGGGAGAGTTTTGGGGCAATGCTACCGCTTTCGAATATTTCTATTGCCATTCTCCCATAACTTGCCTTCGCGCCCAACCCAGCTGGTCTGCCGAGTCAACAAAGTCTCTGAAAACATTGAACTTGTCCTGAAAACGAACACCCTCTATGACCCCCGCCCTAAAATATAATTATCCCAACCCAGCGAACCCTAAAAACCTGTCCGTATCATTTCCTTCCCTCTAAAACCTTAACGCTACACACACCATTCCGTTACACCCTGTTTTGAACCCAAAAATTCCTAGAAGTAACCCTCCCCGGAAATACAAGAATGTCCACCACTATCCAAACACTCACCCAGCCCCTCCCTTATGACCCCTAACTCCAGACATAAAGCGTAACCCCGTGCTGGGGCTGAGCGACCAAACCGGAAGTGGTAAAATGCTGAGTCATCCTTAGGTAGACTGCCCTACCACCTCAGCGCCCTCCGCGTTACTGCACTCGCAAAAGCGAGGCTATATGTAAACGAAAAAGTGGTGCTAACCGGGTTCACAACTTCTCTCCCAGGAGCGAACAGTTTTTGCATCATTACGCCCGCTTTCGAGTATTTCTTTTCCCGGAGTCTAGTAACTTCCCGTCGCGACCTCTCCGGGCGGTCCGACGAGGGAGCCATATCCTTAAAAATATTGAACCAGTCCTGAACCTGAATAACATCGCTGACCACAAACCTAAAAGTAACCCTCCCACGTAGGCGAACCCCAAAAACCTGTCCCTAATATCACCTTCCCTCTAAAACCTTAACTCTACACACACCTCCCCATTACCCCCTTTTTCAAAAGCCAACATCCAAAGAGTATCCTATGCCTGGAACCCTTAGCATATCCACCACCAATCAAACAGTCACCTTACCAGACCCATACATCTTTCGACCCCAAACATAAAGCATATGCCTCTGCTGGCTGTGAGGGACCCAATCGGAAGTGGAAAATTGTTGAGTCATCCTTAGCTAGACTGCCTTACCCTCTTCAGGGCCCTCCCCATTACTGCACCCGCAAATGCAAGGCTATATGTGAACGAACGAGTGCTGCCAAACGTGTGCGCAACTTCTCTCCCAAGAGCAGACAGTTTTTGCGCCACTACGCCCGCTTTCGAGTATTTCTTTTGCCAGAGTCCAGTAACATCCCGTCGCGACCACTCTGGGCGGTCCGATGAGGCACCATATCCTGAAAAACATTGAACCTGTTCCGAACCTGAATAACATCGCTGACCACAAACCTAAAAAGTAACTATCCCACGTGGGCGAACCCTAAACATCTTTCCTTAATAGAAACTTCCCTCTAAAACGTTAACTCTACACACATCTCTCCATTACCCCATGTTTCGAACCCCAAAATCCAAAGAGAATCCCATGCCAGGAACCCTTAGCATGTCCACCACCAATCAAACACTCGCTCTACCCCACCCATACAGCTCTCGACTCCAAACATAAACCATACCACTGTGCCGGGTCTGAGGGACCAACCCGGAAGTGGAAAACTGCTGAGTCACCCTTAGCTAGACTGGCCCAACACACCTCAGCGGCCTCCTCGTCTGCTTCCACGAAATCATGGCTATATGTAACAAACAAGTGCTGCCAGTCTGGTTCAGAACATGTCTTCCAAGAGGGGAGAGTCTTGGGGCAACTGCTACCGCTTTCGAATATTTCCATTGCCATTCTCCCATAACTTGCTATCACGCCCAACCCAGCTGTTCTGCCGAGTCAACAATGTCTCTGAAAACATTGAACTTGTCCCGAAAACGAACACCCTCTATGACCCCCGTCCTAAAATATAATTATCCAAACTCAGCGAACCCTAAAAACCTGTCCCTATCATTTCCTTCCCTATAAAACCTTAATGCTACACACACCTTTCCGTTACACCTTGTTTTGAACTCAAAAATTCCTAGGACTAACCCTCCCCGGACACAAGAATGCCCACCACTATCCAAACACTCACCCAACCATTCCCTTATGACCCCTAACTCAAAATATTAAGCATAACCCTGTGCAGGGGCTGAGCGACCAACCAGGAAGTGCAAAAATGCTGAGTTATCCTTAGGTAGACTGCCCTACCACCTCAGCGCCCTCCCCGTTACTGCACCCGCAAAAGCAAGGCTATATGTAAATGAACAAGTGCTGCCAGAGTGGTTCACAACGTCTCTCCCAAGAGGGGACAGTTTCGGGGCCCCTACTCCCAGTTTCTGGTATTTGTATTGCCAGTCTCCCGTGACTTGCCATCGTGCTCACACCAGGCGATCGGCAGAGGCACCCATGTCCCTGAAAACACTGAACCTGTCCTGAACTGAAACACTGTCCATGATCCCAACCCTAAAATATAAATATGCCACTTCAGCGAACCCTAAAAAGTTATCCCTATCGTACCCTGCCCTCTAAAACCTTAACGCTACACACGCATCTCCCTTACTCTCTATTTCGAACCAAAAAATTTCTCAGAGTATCTCCTCCCTGGAACCCTCAGAATGTCCCCCGAAATCCAAACACTCACCCTACCCCTTCCCTGTGCCCCTCAACCA
>NW_017734538.1:11726-22124 GCF_001890085.2 Hipposideros armiger
CCCGCAAAAGCGAGGCTATATGTAAACGAACGAGTGATGCCAGACATGTTCAAAACATCTCTCCCAACAGCGGACAGTTTTGGAGCCCGTACTCCCGTTTTCTAGTACTTCTTTTTCCCGTAACCAGTAACGTTTGTCGTGACCACTCAGGGCGGTCCGATGGGGCAGCCATGTCCCTAAAAACACTGAAACTGTCCCAAAACTGAACAAAGTCCCTGAAAACAAACCGAAAAAGTAACTCTCCCATCTCAGCAAACCTTAAAAACTTGTCACTAACATCCCCTTCTTTCTAAATCCTAAACACTACACACACCTTTCCTTCACACCCTGTTTCGAACCCAAAAATTCTTCATAGTATCCCCTCCAGAAACCATAAGAATGTCCACCACAATCCAAACACTCGGCCTAACGCTCCCCGATGCCCCGCAAACCCAAAAATAAAGCAGAACCCGGTACCGGGGCTGAGTGACCAACCCGGAAGTCGGAAATTGCTGACTCATCCTTAGCTAGACTGCCCACCATACCTCAACCCCCTCCCCGTTTCTGCACCCGCAAAAGCGAGTCTATATGTAAATGAATGATTGCTGCCAGAGTTGTTCACACCGTCTCTCCCAAGAGGGGACAGTTTTGGGGCCCCTACTCCCATTTTATACTATCTCTATTGCCAGTCTCCGTGACTTGCCATCGCGCTCACATCAGGTGATCCGCAGAGGCAGCCATGTCCCTGACAACTCTGAACCTGTCCCGAACCTGAACACCGTCCCGGATCCCAACACTAAAATATAACTATCCCACCTCAGCAAACCCAAAAAGTTATCCCTATCATAACCTTCCCTCTAAAACCTTAACAATACACACACATCTCCCTTACTCCCTATTTTGAACACAAAATTTTCTCAGAGTATCCCCTCCCCGGAACCCTCAGAATGTCCCCCAAATCCAAACACTCAGCCAACCCCTTCCCTGTGCCCCTCAACTACAAACATAAAGCGTAACCATGTGCCAGGCTGAGGGATCAAACCGGGAAGTGGAAAATTGCTGTGTCATCCTTAGCTAGACTGCGGTACCCACCTCTGCTCCCTCCCCGTTACTGCACCCGAAAACAAGGCTATATGTAAACAAATGAGTGCTGCCAGACTGGTTCACAACGTGTCTCCCAAGAGGGGAAAGTTTTGGGGGAACTACTACCGCTTTCGAATATTTCTATTGCCATTCTCCCATAACTTGCCACCGCGCCCAACCCAGCCAGTCCGCCGAGGCAGCAATGTCTCTGAAAACACTGAACTTGTCCTGAACACGAACAGCCTCTATGACGCTCGCCCTAAAATATAATTATCGCACCTCAGTGAAACTTAAAAACCTGTCCCTATTATTTCCTTCCCTCTAAAACCTTAACGCTACACACACCTTTCCCTTACACCCTGTTTTGAACCCAAAATTTCCTAAGAGTAACCCTCCCCGGAAACATAAGAATGTCCACCACAATCCACACACTTGTCCAACCCCTCCCTTATGCCCCATAACCCCAAACATAGAGCGTAACCCTGTGCCTTGGCTGAGGGTCCAAACCCGGAAGTGCAAAATTTGTGAGTTATCCTTAGCTAGACTGCCCAACCCACCTCAGCGCCCTCCCAGTTACTGCCCCCTCAAAAGCGTGGCTATATATAAACGAACGGGTGGTACCAGAGTGGTTCACAACAACTGTCCCAAAGGGCGACAATTTGGGGCACCTGCTCCCGCTTTCGAGTATTTCTAGTGCCAGTCTCCCATAATTTGCTGATGCGCCTACCCAAGGCGGTCCGCTGAGGTAGCCATGTCCCTGAAAACAATGAACCTGACCCGAACCCGAACAACGTCCCTGATCCCAACCCTAAATTATAACTATACCACCTCAGCAAACCCTAAAGCTGTCCCTAATATCCCCTTCCTTCTAAAACCTTAATGCTACACACACCTTTCCCTTACCCATTGTTTTGAACCCAAAAATCCAAAGAGTATCCCCTGCACGGAACTTTAAGCATGTCCCCCACAAATGAAAGCCTCGCCCTACCCCACCCTTATGCGCCCCGACACCAAACATAAAGCATAACCCTGTGCCAGGGCTGAGGGACCCAACCCGGAAGTGGAAAATTGCTGAGTCATCCTTAGCTAGGCTGACCCAACACAGCTCAGCGTCCTCCCCATTTCTGCTCCACAGAAGCATGGCTATATGTAATGAACGAGTGCTGCCAGATGGGTTCACAATGTCTCTCCCAAAAGCGAACAGTTTTGGGGCCCCTACTCCTGCTTTCGAGTATTTCCTTAGCCAGTCTCCAGCATCTTCCTGTCGCGCCCTCTCCAGGCTGTCCGATGAGGCAGCCATGTCCCTAAAAACACTGAACATGTGCCGAACCCGAACAACATCCCTGACCCCAAACCTAAAAAGAAACTCCCACCTCAACGAACTCTAAAAACCTGTCCCTAAAAACCTCTTGCTTATAAATCTTTACAGCTACACACACCTCTCTCTTACCCCATGTTTCGAACACAAAAATCCAAAGAGTATCCCCTTCATGAAACCGAAAGCATGTGCCCCACACATCAAAGAATAGCCCTACCGCAAACCTATGCACCCCAAACCCAAACGTATAGCGTAACCCTGAACCTGTGCTGAGGGTCCAAACCGGAAGTGGAAAATTGCTGAGTCATCAAGCTAGACTGCAAACCCCACCTCAGCGCCCTCCCGGTTTCTGCCCCGCAAAAGCGAGGCTATATGTAAACGAACGAACGAGTGCTGCCTGACCCGTTCACAACGTCTCTCCCAACAGCGGACAATTTTGGGGCCCGTACTCCCGCTTTCTAGGAATTTGCCGGTCTCCAATAAATTCCTGTCGCTCCAATAAATTCCTGTCGCGCCCACTAAGGGCAGTCCGACGAGGCAGCCATGTCCCTAAAAACAATGAAAAAGTCCCGAACCCGAACAACGTCCCTGACAACAAACTGAAACAGTAACTCTCCCACCTCAGTGAGCTGTAGAAACCTGTCCCTAACATCCCCGTCCCTCTAAAACTTTAATGCTAACCACACTTTCACTTACCCCCTATTTTGAACCCAAAAATCAAAACATTTTCCCCTGCCCGGCACCTTAAACATGTCCCCCACGAGTCAAGCACTCGTCTTACCTTACGCCTATGACCCCCAAAAACAAACATAAAGCATAACAGTGTGCCGGGGCTGTGGGACCCAACCCGGAAGAGGAAAATTGCTGAGGCATCCTTAGCTGGTTGCCCGACCCACCACAGTGACCTCCCCGTTTCTGCATCCACAAAAGTGTCGCTATATGTAAAGGAACGAGTGCTGCCAGACGGGTTCACAATGTCTCTCCAAAGAGGGCAGAGATTTGGGGCAACTGCTCCCACTTTCGAGTATTTATATTGCCAGCCTCCCGGAACTTGCCATCGCGCCCACCCCAGGCGGTCCGCCAAGGCAGGAATGTTTCTGAAAACGCTGAACCTGTCCCGAACCCGAACACCGTCTCTGACCCAAACCCTAAATTATAACTATCCCACCTCAGCGAACCCTAAAAAGTTATCCCTATCATACCCTTCCTTCTAAAACCTTAACGCTACACACACATCTCCCTTACTCTCTATTTCGAACCCAAAAATTTCTTAGAGTATCTCCTCCCTGGAACCCTCTGAATGACCCCCAAATCCAAACACTCACCCTACCCCTTCCCTGTGCCCCTCAACCACAAACATAAAGCGTAACCCTGTGCCGTGGCTGAGGGTCCCAACCCGGACGTCGAAAATTGCTGAGTCATTCTTAGCTAGACTGCCCTACCCACCTCGGCGCCCTCCCCTGTTACTGCACCCGCAAAAGCGAGGCTATGTGTAAACAAACGAGTGATGCCAAACGGGTTCGCAACTTCTCTCCCAAGAGCGGACAGTTTTCTTTCCACTACGCCCGCTTTCGAGTATCTTTTGTCGGAGTCCAGTAACTTGCTTTCGCGACCACACCAGGCGGTCCGACGAGGCAGCCATATCTTTAAAAACATTGAACCTGTCCCGAACCTGAATAACATCGCTGACCACAAACCTAAAAGTAACCATCCCACGTAGGCGAAACCTAAAAACATGTCCCTAATATCACCTTCCCTCTAAAACCTTAACTCAACACACACCTCTCCATTATCCCCTGTTTCGAACCCCAAATCCAAAGAGTATCCCATGCCTGGAAACCTTAGCATGTCCACCACCAATCAAACACTCGCCCTACCCCACCTGTACAGCTCTAGACCCCAAACATAAAGCATACTCCTGTGTCGGGTCTGAGGGACCAACCCGGAAGTGGGAAATTGCTGAGTCATCCTTAGCTAGACTGCCCTACCCACCTCAGCGCACTCCCTGTTACTGCACCCGCAAAAGCGTGGCTATATAGAAATGAACGAGTCCTGCCAGAGAGGTTCACAACGTCTCTCCCAAGAGGGGACAGTTTGGGAGCCCCTACTCCAGTTTTCTAGTATTTGTATTGCCAGTCTCCCGTGACTTGCCATCGTGCTCACACCAGGCGATCCATAGGCACTCATGTGCCTGAAAACACCGAACCTGTACCGAATCCGAACAACGTCAATGACAACAAACCTGAAAAGTAACTGTCTCACTTCATCGAACCGTAAAAACCTGACCCTAACATCCCCTTCCCTCTAAAATTTAACGCTACACACACATTTCACTTACCCCCTGTTTTGATCCCAAAAATCCAGAGAGTATCTCCTCCCTTGATCCCTAAGCATAACCCACACAAATCAAACACTCGCCCTACCTCACCCTTACGCCCCCCGTAACCAAATATGAAGCATAACCCTGTGCTGGTGCTGAGGGACCCAACCCGGAAGTGGAAAATTGCTGAATCATCCTTAGCTAGGCTGGCCAAACACACCTCAGCACCTTACCCGTCTGCTTCCACGAATCATGGCTACATGTAACAAACGAGTGCTGCCAGACTGGTTCACAACGTGTCTCCCAAGAGGGGAGAGTTTTGGGGCAACTGCTATCGCTCTCGAACATTTCTATTGCCATTCTCCCACAACTTGCCATCGGGCCCAACCCAGCTGGTCTGCCGAGGCAGCAATGTCTTTGAAATCATTGAACTTGTCTTGAACACGAACATCCTCTATGACCCCCGCCCTAAAATATAATTATCCCACCTCAGCGAACCCTACAAACCTGTCCCTATCATTTCCTTCCCTCTAAAACCTTAACGCTACACACACCTTTCCGTTATACCCTGTTTTGAACCCAAAAATTCCTAAGAGTAACCCTACCCGGAAACGTATGAATGTCCACACAATTCAAACACTCACCCAACCGCTCTCGTATGCCCCCTAACCCCAAACATAAAGCACAACCCTGTGCTGGGGCTGAGCGACCAACCCGGAAGTGGGAAATTGCTGAGTCATCCTTAGCTCCACTGCCCTACCCACCTCATCACCCTCCTCGTTTCTGCACCTGCAAAAGCGAGGCTATATGTAAATGAACGAGTGCTGCCAGAGTGGTTCACAACGTCTCTCCAAAGAGGGGACAGTTTGGGGGCCCCTACTCCCATTTTCTACTCTTTCTATTGCCGGTCTCCCGTGACTTGCCATCGCACTCACACCAGGCGATCCGCAGAGACAGCCATGTTTCTGGCAACACTGAACCTGTCCTGAACCAGAACACCGTCTCTGATCCCAGCCCTAAAATATAACTATCCCACCTCAGCGAACCCTAAAAAGTTATTGCTATCAAATCTTCCCTTTTAAAACTTAACGCTACACACACATTTCCCTCACTCCCTTTTCTCACCTAAATATTTCTCAGAATATCCCCTCCCCGGAAACATCTGAATGTCCCCCCAAATACAAACATTCACCCTACCCCTTCCCTGTGCCCCTCAACCACAACATAAAGCGTAACCCTGTGCCAGGGCTGAGGTATGCAACCCGGAAGTGTAAAATTTGTGAGATACCCTTAGCTCGACCTCAAACCCCATCTCTGCGCCCTCCCCATTACTGCACCCGCAAAAGCGAGGCTATATGTAAATGAACATGTGCTGCCAGACGGGAACACAACGTCTCTCCCAAGAGCGAACAGTTTTGGGGCCCCTCTCCCGTTTTCTAGTATTTCCATTGTCGTTCTCCAGTAACTTCCTGTCCTGACCATTCCGGGCAGACCGACGAGGCAGCCATGTCCCTAAAAACACTGGAACTGTCCTGAACCCGAACAATGTCCCTGACAATGAACCGAAACGGTAACTCTCCCACCTCAGCGAGCTATAAAAACCTGTCCCTAACATCCCCTATCCTCTAAAACCTTAAGGCTACCCACACTTTCTCTTACCCCCTATTTTAACCCAAAAATCGAAAGATTGTCCACTGCCCGGAACCTTAAGCATCTCCCCCACAAATCAATCACTTCCCTTATCCTACGCCTATGCCCCCCGAAACGAAACATAAAGCATAACAGTGTGCCGGGGCTGAGGGACCCAACCTGGAAGTTGAAAATTGCTGAGGCATCCTTAGCTAGGCTGACATGACCCACCTCAGTGAATTCCCCATTTCTTCCTCCACAAAAGCGTGGCTATATATAAACGAAAAAGTGCTGCCAGACTGGTACACAACGTCTCTCACAAGAGGGGACAGTTTTGGGGCACCTGCTCCCGCTTTCGAGTATTTCTATTGCCAGTCTACCGTAACTTACCGTCGTGCGCTGACCAGGCGATCCGTAGAGGCAGCAATGTCCCTGAAAACACTGAGTTTTCCAGAACCTGAACAGTGTCCCTGACCCCCCCACACCTTAAAATATAACTATCCCACCTCAGCGAACCCTAAAAACCTATCCCTATGATTTCCTTCCTTCCAAAACCTTAACGCTGCACACACCTCTCCCTTACACCCTGTTTCGAACCCCAAAATTCCTAAGAGTACCCCCTCCGCGGAACTCTAAGAATGTCTCCCACAATCCAAACACTCGTCCTACCACTCCACTATAACCCCCAACCCCAAACATAAAGCGTAGCCCTGTGCTGGGGAACAGGGACCGAATCCGGAAGTGGAAATTGCTGAGTCATCCTTAGCTAGACTGCCCAAGCCCCCTCAGCGCCATCCCAGTTACTGCCCCCTCAAAAGCGTGGCTATATGTAAACGAACGAGTGGTACCAGAATGGTTCCCATCGACTTTCCCAAGAGGCGACACTTTGGGGGCACCTGCTCCAGCTTTCGAGTATTTCTATTGCCAGTCTCCCGTAACTAGCCAATGTGCCTACCCCAGGCAGTCCGCGGAGGTACCCATGTCCCTGAAAACAATGAACCTGACCGGAACCCGAGCGACGTACCTGACCCCAACCCTAAACTATAACTATCCCACCTCAGCGAACATAGAAAAGCTGTCCCTAACATCCCCTTCCTTCTGAAACCTTAACAATACACACACCTTTCCCTTACCCATTGTTTTGAACCAAAAATTCCAAAGATTCTCCCCTGCACAGAACTGCAAGCATGTCCCCCACAAATGAAAACCTAGCCCTACCCGACCCTTATGCCCCCCGATTCCAAACATACAGCATAACCCTGTGCGGGGGCTGAGAGACCCAACCAGGAAGTGGAAAATTGCTGAGTCATCCTTACTTAAGCTGGCCTAACACACCTGAGAACCCTCCCCGTTTTTGCCACCACAAAAGTGTCCATATATGTAAAGGAACGACTGCTGACAGACTGGTTCACAATGTCTCTCCAAAGAGGGGAGAGATTTGGGCCAACAGCTCCCGCTTTCGAATATTTCTATTGCCAGTCTCCCGTAACTTGCCGTCGCGCCCACCAAAGGCGGTCGGCCGAGGCAGCAATGTCTCTGAAATCACTGAACCTGTCCCAAACCCGAACACCGTCTCTGACCCCAACCCTAAATTATAACTATCCCTATTCAGTGAACCCTAAAAACCTGTCCCTATAATTTCCTTCTCTCTAAAACCTAAACGCTACACACACCTCTCTCTTACACCTTGTTTCAAAACCAAACATTTCTAAGAATATCCCCTGCCCAGAAACATAAGAATGTCCACCATAATCCACACATTTGCGCAACCCCTGCCTTATGCCTCGTAACCACAAATATAAAGCAGTCATGGTGGTGACTAAGTGCATGCCGCCAGGGTCCCAAAAGTGCGATGGTGCTCGGAGCCTGGCGCAGATTTCCGCCTTGGGGCAACAAGTTGTAGCAGCAGCTACTGTCTGTGCGTGGGTCATGTGCCTCCACGCTTTTCCCATAGTGGTCCTCTTTCCTGGAGTCAGAGGACTCACACGACTCACAGGGGTGTTGGTGTGTTTCTCCATAGTTGAGTCTGCTGTTTTGTTGCGGCTCTTTTCCCGTGTGTGATGGCAGTCCTGGGTAGGATGGAGGACTACCGAGCATTGGGGGAGTCTGCAAACGAAGGGTACACCAGTGAAGACAGGGACCTTCGTTAAGGTGGGTGATGTGCGCCATCCCTTGGTCCGGGGTCGAGCGACACAGAGAGTGGGTGACTCAGTGCTCACTTCCAGGGAGACAGACGGTTTTCCCTGCATCCTTGGTCTGTAGTGCCATGGACGTGCATTGCCCTGACTGGAGAAAGCCGCCGTAAGCTGGTGCAGCAAAGGTGGAGACATGAGTAGTGAGAAAGCCCTGGGCCTGGGCATTGCGGTGGCGGTTTTTGCTGCAAATGACTGGGAGCTGCTTGCTGGTGGGGAGGAGCAAAGCGTGGGCTGAAGGAGCTCCAGCCAGCGGGCCTCAAAATGTGGTCGGAGTTGTGAGGCGGTAGGGCAGGGCGGCGAGTTCGCCAATAGCCTCTGGACCAGCAGCGCGTTGAGAGGCCGCAGAGCGGCAACAGGCAGGAGGTATTGAAATGGAGCCCAGCGTGGGAGGACGGCAACAGTAAGGGAAGCAAAAGACTGTGGGATGTGGTATTCCAAGTGGTCTCTCATGCAAGTAGTAAGAAGACCCGATCATGCTTACGTTCTGGGATCAGACGACATCATCTAATTCAGGGTGGTATTCGCATAGACACAGGGACTTGGAGTTGTTTGCCGGAGGGGACCCGGTCCGGCCGGCCTGTTAAGTGTGCGTCACACTGCTGGGTGCTATAACTAAGCACGTGTGCCAGAGAGCACTCTCTGCCGACCTCATCAGGCCATGCTGCACTTTTCGCCCTTTCCCCAAGCACTCATCCGGAAGCTGCTGGCGTGAGCAGCGGCCAGTCCAGGCTTGCAGTGAGCCTTCTTCATTCACCATGTCAGGGGCAGTGTGGGTTACTGTTGCTCCCCTGGCGGTCACACAGTTCTGGTAGCAATGGCCTGCAGGAACTCTCCAGGCCCTGGATTGCTTGCCTCCGCACACACATCTGGCTACTCTGCAGTCCCTTGTTCAGGGCAACTGAGGCTTGGGTACTCTCAGACACCTGGGATTCCATGCATAGGCACATTGGCCCTGGCCCAGGACATGCACCAACAGGTGCCTGGTCACTGGCTCTGACCCGAACTGCTGGTCAGTGTGACCGGCCTTAGTCACGGTATGCCAAAAGCACCACCAGGGTTCATCAGGCCCAAACAGATGCCACCCTTCTTTACACAGCCATGCATTTGTCCTATGCTATGAACAGCACCCCACACACTCACATGAGCCTTTCGTATACATCACCTCTCGAAACCAATTGTGCTGAGCCTGATAAGGAGAGATGGCTAGAGAGAAAGCAAGACAGAGGCAGAGAGAGACAGACTGAAAGAGAGAAGGAGAAAGGGAAGTAATTGAAGAGATAGATAGAGAAGGAGTGCGATATGAAGAGAGATGCATGACAGGGAGACAGTGCGAGAGACATACAGATAAAGACACACACACACCCACAAACACACACAATCAGACACGCACACACAACACACTGAAAGAGTTAACCAGAAGCATGAAGAGACAGAGAGAGAGACAGACGCAGCGTCACATACAGAGACAGTGATCTAGGAATAGAAAACAAGTCACAGAGATACACACAGAGACAGAGAAAGAGACAAAGAGGGAGCCGGCAGCGTCATAAACTTTCCATGACTCAGTCTGGAAATGACGCCCCATCATTTTATTTTCTCTATTCCTTAGAAAAGAGTCACAAACAATGCCAATTCTCAAAAGGCGGGGCTCACGCAGAGATGTGTGACATGGAGGCAGGCACACTGGGAGCCATCGAGGGGCCCGCCCACACGCAGGCCGAGATAGGTGCTTGGCCCCAACTCTAAACATAATGGAGTCCCTCGAACGTTCTGTGCCAGCGGGGACTGTATTGCAAATGGATTTCATTACAGCCCTCTTGAGATAGAGGCAGGAAATCAGTGAACGTCCCTGGGTGCAAGATCAGACGCAGCCC
>NW_017734539.1:0-1039 GCF_001890085.2 Hipposideros armiger
TTTTTTTTCTTCTTTTTTCTCTCTTTCTTTCCTTCTCTTCTAACCTCTCTCTCTCCCTTCTTTCCTGCTTCCTTGTCACAGCTTGATTTGCCTCCTTTCCATTTCTTCTTCAAGTTTTTTTTTTTGCTGTTGTTGTTGTTTTAAGCGTGTTGCTCTTTTATTCCTTGCGTTCATTCTATTTTTTAGTTTATTATACTTTATTTTATTTTGTTCTGCTATTTGTTCCTTGTTGTTGTTTTTTTTCATTGTCATTGTTTTCTTTCTGTTTGTTTTCTCCTTTTGTATGATTGATATTTCTCTACATGTTGAGTGTAGGGTGATGGTTGTTTTGTACATCAGAGAGTATCTGGTTACCTTTGTTGGCTGTTGTGGTTGTGCTTGTTGATCTGTTTTGCCCTAAAACACACTCTGCAGCAGGGTCCAGCCAAAGAAGCACAAGAATCATCACACCCAGAGACCAACTTTAGATAAAAACCAGAGCATTATGGGGTCTGTGATACAGAGCATCACACCCAAAGGGAACTTGCTACAGGCACAAGAGCCCCTAGGGACCAAGCCTCATCAGAAGGGTCAACCCTCACACAAAAGCTTATAAACTTTGGACACAGCTAATCCTCACGGCTAGTCAGCTTGGGAATCAAGCCCACCTACTGACAAGCCGAAAGCAATAAAAACTAGACGTCAACAGGAGAAGGCACATAACACAAGGAACACCTCTGGTACACACACACGGAAGAAAAGGGAGTCTGAGCAATTCAAATATAAAAGACATAGACCACATAACTCCACCCGGAAAAGACTGAGAGACCTAAGGACTCTACCTATTTCTCGAAGCAAACACAAAGAGTCAGTCAGAATGGGTAAACAAAGAAACACATCCCAAATAAAAGAACAGGAGGAACCTCCTGAATCAGTGGAATTAGAGGAAATAGAGGTAAACAACCTATTGGAGACAGAGTTCAGAACACTGATTATTAGAATGCTCAAGGAAATTAATGAGAATGCAAAGAAGGATAGAGAAATCATGAAAAACAACCAG
>NW_017734539.1:2044-3676 GCF_001890085.2 Hipposideros armiger
GAGCTGAGAAAAAAGCTGGAGTAGCAATACTTATATAAGATAAAATGGACTTTAATTGAAGAATATAATAAAGGACAAAGAAGGGCACTTCATAATAATAAAGGGAATGATCCAACAAGAGGACATAACCCTAGTAAACGTCTCTTCACCTAAAATAGGAGCCCCTAAATATATAAAACAGATTTTGACAGACATAAAGACAGAGATCAACAACAACACTATCGTAGTAGGGGACTTCAACTCTCCGCTGTCACCAATGGACAGATCCCCCAGATGGAAAATCAACACGGAAACAGTGGCCTTAAATGACACTTTAGACCAGCTGGATTTAATCAATATTTTCAGAGCATTTCACCCAAAAGCTATGGAATACACATTCTTCTCAAATGCACATGGATCATTTTCCAAGATAGACCACATGTTAGGCCACAAAACAATTTCAATAAATTTAAGAAGATTGAAATCATATCAAGCGTCTTCTCCAACCACAATGCTATGAAACTAGAAATCAATTACAAGAAGAAATTTGGAAAGCACACAAATGCATGGAGGCTGAATAACATGCTACTAAATAGCATGTGGGTAAAAAATGAGATCAAGGAGGAAATAAAAAAATACCTTGAGACAAACGAAAATGAAAACACCACAACCCAAAATCTCTGGGATGCAGCGAAAGCAGTCCTAAGAGGGAAGTTCATAGCAGTACAGCCTACATGAGGAAGCAAGAAAACTTTCGAATCAACAGGTTATCCTTACACCTCAGGGAGCTGGAAAAAGAACAGCAAAATAAGCCCAAAGGGAGCACAAGGAAGGAGATAATAAAGACCAGAGCAGAAATAAATGAAATAAAGACCAGAAAAACAATACGGAAGATCAACGAAACCAAGAGCTGGTTTTTTGATAAGCTAAACAAAATTGACAAGCCTCTAGGTAGACTCATCAGAAAAAAAAAAAAAAGAGATGGCTCAAATTAGTAAAATCAGAAATGAAAGAGGCAAAGTAACAACAGACTCCACAGAAATACAACAAATCTTAAGAAAGTACTATAAGCAATTATATGCCAACAAATTTGACAATCTGGAAGAAATGGATAATTTCCTAGAAGCATACAACCTCCCAAAGCTAACTCAAGAAGAAACAGAAAATCTGAATAAACTGATTACCACCAAAAAATTGAATTGATAATCAACAAGCTCCCAACAAACAAAAGCCCTAGACCAGATGGCTTCACAAGTGAATTTTACCAAACATTCAAAAAAGAATTATCACCTATTCTTCTCAAACTATTGCAAAAAATCCAGAAGGAAGAAAGGCTGCCAAACTCTTTCTATGTAGCCACGATCACCCTGATTCCAAAAACAGACAAAGACAGTACATAAAAGGAAAACTACAGGCCGATATCTTTGATGAACATAGATACAAAAATCCTCAACAAAATCTTAGCAAACAGAATTCAGCAATATATTAAGAAGATCATACATCATGACCAGGTGAGTCTCATCCCTAATATGCAAGGGTGGTTCAACATCTGCAACTCGATTAATGTGATACACAACATCAACAAAAATAAAAATAAAAATAAAAATCATATGGTCATACAAATAGATGCAGAGAAAGCATTTGACAAAATAC
>NW_017734540.1:0-1390 GCF_001890085.2 Hipposideros armiger
GTGCTTATTGGCATATTTACAGAGGAGCATGGATAGAGTGAGTAGAGAGAAACACCTAATGACTAACTGCTTAAATGTGGAGATAATGGGGAGTTTTCCTGCTTTAGGTGGCTGGCATTACTCTGCTGTGGGATTCGAGAAACACAGAATAACAAACTATCCTAAAAAACTCAGATTTTACTTACTTGTTGGGAAATAATTTGTGATGTTTTGTTTTCAGCTATTAAAGCACGAAAGTGGTGAGCAAAAGCCTCCTGCAAATCTTTGGAGCTTATAACTGAGCAAATCTGTGAAGGGCTAAGTGGCAGGAAATGCCATTTTCCCAGAATGCGTTTATATGGTGTTAGCAGTTTGATGTCACTCCAGTAGGACCTGAGGAAGCATCAGCACAGCCTGGCAACAAAACTCCAACACCAGCATGGACAACAGATATCACAACGCTGTCCAGTGAATGCCCTGGAGCTCAAGGAACAACTACTCCTTCTCATTTGCTCTCTGCAAAGCTTCTGCCTTTAAAAAATATTACTGTTTTCGTTATTGGAACTGGTTCAATAATATCACTAGTTCTGACCACTTTTTGTTATTGTACTTCTCTCTGCAAGCAAAATTAATCTGACAGAAAATATTTTTAAAAATATTTAGCAGGCCCATAGCTCAATTAGATTTTCTTTTTATGATTGTACCTCTTATTAATTTCTCTCCTCCGATTCCTAGATCTAAATACTTTGTGGAAAAATCCTCTTCTCGGAGTCAAGAACATTTCCCTTTTGCTGAGGTTGCGGTGGTATTTTGTTGTACTAGTAACATAACAGCTGAAAGTACCAATATGGAAGACTCCATGTTGAGTACCAGGCACCATGATTACTGCTTTATATGGTTTACCTACACCATCTCATTTAATTCTTTGCAAACTCTATGAGGTAAACAGATTTTATGGCCCCAATTAGCATTTGAGGAATCTGGGCTTAGATAAGTTAAGGAAGAGGCCAAAACAGCGACCCCGAATTAAGAACCCTGAATGCACTCCACAGCCTACTAGCATTTTGCTGTGACCTCACTTTGATATGATAAGCAGATTTGTGAAAAAAGTGAAACATAAAATTGAAACGTTTCAATTAAATCATGCGAAACCATGAAGATCCTACATTGAAGAAACTGGTGGTCAATCCAGGGCAGTACTAGCATGTGGTTAAAAGAGGGGCCACAGGGTTTTCTCTGAAGCTGTGTTTGCAGAGAAAGCACGCTGTATTTGCTTAAATTTTGTTTTTACAGATCACGACCAAAGAAGTATTTTCTAAAGATGCTTTGTTCAAAAATAAATACATACATACACACATACATTTATACATACATACATGCACACACTTTATGTAACATTGAGGAAGTGTCA
>NW_017734540.1:8860-11663 GCF_001890085.2 Hipposideros armiger
CTTCTGCCTTAGAAACATGAAGCAGCCTTGGAATTTTTTCCATTAAGGGCAGGGATAACAGCCTTAGAATGCTAACCGTATTTTGGCCTTTCATAACTGCATTGTGTTATTATATTGAATCGCCTCTGTTCGTACCACCGTGTGGAGTAAGAATTCTTTCCTCCCCTGGCCATTGTTCATTTACACAGTGACCTGATTCTGTTTCATTGAGAATTACCCCTGGAAAATGCATCTCTTTCTGAGTAGATAGGTAGATAGGCACAATTTAGCCCAGATAAACAGCATGTTGAGAATACCCTTTACATGTTCAAAACAGTTAACCAACTCCGTCAATTCATTTCAATTAAGATAGCTGTGTAGCTCACTTGCTGTCTTTATTACAGACATTAGGATAAATAAATTATGTTATCATTGGCTAATAGGTACTGCACGTGTATTTTATCTTCTTTTGTTAACACAAAATGCCATTTTGAACATTTAAAAATATTTCTAGCATAAGGCACATCTCATCTTCTCCACGCTGGCTCAATTATACACCAACTGCTGAGGAAGATGAAACATCCTAGAGATCTTGTGTTCACTTCCTGTCCTCCCCACCCCTGTCTTCCCCTCTCCTCCCTTCCTTTTCTCTCCCTCTTCCCTTTCTCTTCTTCTCTCTCCCTTTCACTCTCCTTCTCCCTGACTCCTCCTCCCCCTCACTCACAGAGGCCCCCTCCCAACTTCTTATAAGGATATTTTTCTGTATTTTTAGAGGAAATACAAACGTTGATTTTGTTATTTGGCTAGAATATCAGAATATAAAGGCAAGTGGGGTGGGGAAATATATTTCCATCATTATTTCTCTCCCTCACAAAATGATCTTATCTTTTGAAAATGGCTCTCATCTGGGTCTGCCTTTGGTTGCTCCTTTTATCGCTGTTTTTCCAAATGTGATGCTGTAATTGTACACTAAAATTACATAGCTTTTATACAGATTGAATTCAAGTTTTCCATATTATTTGAAAATATCAACTCTATTATGGAAACCATATTCTCAAGGAATAAATACTGATGGAAAATATGTCTGAAATATAAATCACCCAGAAACTGTTTCCAAACGTGCCTATATTTTATAGTAATCATTTAAAGAGATCAACAGCCCTAGATTCAGTTTATGAAATAATCACCCAGAATAGAAAAGCTTGATTTATAGAAAGGATTGTGTCCCCTGATTATATCTTTCTTTTGCTAAACCGTGCTCCTGCCCTCTGCCTTTATGGCGTATAATTTCTCCACTGTATTATCAGCCGGATTTAAGTCCCTGCCTGCTTAAGACTTGTCTAATCTTTTCATACCACATGTGGAGAATTTTTGAATTATTATTTGGGGTCCTTCAAGATGCTGTTATGGCAGCTTAATCGTGAACGATGTTAAAATGGACCACATNAGTTAAAGAGACAGACGTGCCTATTAATAAAATGGGATGCATGCTACAGTAGATGTGTAAACCAAGAGCAGCAAATACACAAAAGAGAGCACTGAATGCTGCTGAAATCAGAGGACATTATGGTAGGAACCTCCAGCCAGGAGGTTTCATTTGAATTGGAGTTGAAGACTGAACAAGCTTTTGCCAAATCGAACAGGAACTGTGAGTCAGGAGAAGGTAACTCCAGGCTAATTGAAATGAAACAAAACAAAACTAATAAAAGGTAGAATGACAAAAGACAGAGAAGCACAGGGATGGTTACGGTGTTGTGGGGCAGGGATGGTTACGGTGTTGTGGGGCACGGTGACTCATTGCAGATGCGTGTGAAAAGGTTTGAGCATCTCGAAGGTCTTTGGATCTTGTCCCAAAGCTGAGATTGTATTAACCGTAGAATGACAGCCAGCATGAGGTTTGGGGCATGGAGTTGACAAGACTGTGTATGTTGGAAGAATATATCTGTCAATAGAAGATAGACTGGGCAACAAAAAATGACAAATGTTTAATGACAAAAAAACAAGGAAAAGCTATTATAAAGCAATACAGTGTAAGCACAAAGGAGAGGAGGGGCCTGTTCCAGGCCTAGGAGACTATATAGCCTAGCCAGAGTTAGGTCTTAATGCAGCTTCTCGAGTTTGCATGACATGCCATCAGGTTTCACGTCATGCCTCAGAATATATCATGGCCTGAGAAGACATACCGACTGAGCTCAGAGAGACAGCCGCATCATCATTATTGGGTCAAAGTGTATGCATTTAGAAATAGCAGTTATTTGCCCAAAAACCTCAACCATGTAACCCAAAGCACCGAACACTAGAATGTATAAGGATGAAATGCTTTGTGTTAAGGCATTCTTCTTGGTCTTCGTGTAAAGGTCACATTGCCTTCAGCTTTTTCAGCCAGCAGGAGGAGACAGACTGCGTATTTATACCCTGGATTTTCAATGAATGAATTCCCAGTGAATGGATTCTAGAAAGCATAGGTGACTTGTTCTCTTTACTTCAGTCAACTTATCTTACAGTTGCCTGAACCCCACACTTCGAACCCTGAGTAAGGGTAAGAGAAGTGGAGTGATGAAGTTTTGCCTGACAATGTATCTGCTGCCGCTGACCGTGACTCAGCTCAGCAAACTGGAAGGGTAACTACTGTGCCTTCAGGGTCAGAAGAGAGAACTTTACTGAGAGGCACCGGCCTGGGCCCCAGCTGCTTTGCCAGGCATATCCAGTGCAGTGACAGAACACCCAACACAGTAATCGGGCAAGCTGTTAACATCTACTGTTCTTCAGAACCTAGTGTGCTTATTGGCATATTTACAGAGGAGCATGGATAGAGTGAGTAGAG
>NW_017734540.1:13888-16289 GCF_001890085.2 Hipposideros armiger
TATCTATATAAAAGGGCTACATGAGGCAAGGTATAAAAGTTCTGCTACAAGGAGATGTAAGAGATATTATCCATAAACAGAAACCTTAAACAGTTGAGTAGCTTAGAAAGAGTTCCTCCTTCACTCATTCGGTGAATCAGATGAGGGCGATGATGGTATAAGTGTCTAAAATCATGTGTGTCCTAACAGAATGCTTGAGTAGCTCTCACTTACTCTATGTCAGCCTCCATGTCCTTCCGGTTTGTCTTCGCTTAATGTATACTGACGACCCCACCATGCTCGGCAGATTAATTCGTTTGTTTAAAACCACTGAGGAAGTTTTTAATTGGGGAATGAATTGGACACATATAGATGTGGCTGAAGGAAGAAGGCAAATAGACCTGCCTGGCAGTCTCTCCTCACACAGGAGGGGTCCACTTTCTTTCGCTAACTGCTCTTAACGTGACCATAGGAGCTCATGGCCCACACACATCCACACCTACCATCTGCCTTTTTCGTGTGTACCAGGAGAGAATATGCATTTGTTGGCAATACTGACAAAGAGCAATTTGTAGAAGAATTGAAACCTTGATTTCTGTCATTGGCTGATTGTTTGTGAAATGCATCTTCCTGTCTGCATTCCAGTTGTTTCTTCTTATTTGAATAGCTTGTTGTCATGAGCTTTGAATTTTGAATTCTAAATTGTGAAGTGTCAAGGGAAAAGACTTTATTTAGTTGGCAAGTTTCGTGAAAATGACCCAAACTTGAACTTCTCAGTAACCCTGCAACATTTATTCGTAGGCCCTTCCAGGCATTTTATTTCCCATAGTGAGCCCCAGAGGTTTTGAATAATGCCCTAGAGCCAACATTAATTGAGTAAGCAACCTTTTGTTCCACCTCACTACTGTTACACATGAAATAAGGTTTGGGCTAAAAGTATTCGTGTTGGAATAATCTTTCTCTGCAACTTGTATTTCCCAGAGAACGAGCATTGAATACATCCCAGCCTGGGTCCCTTCAGCTTACGGTGGGGAATCTGAAGCCAGAAGCCATGTACACCTTCCGAGTTGTGGCCTACAACGAGTGGGGTCCCGGAGAGAGCTCTCAACCCATCAAAGTGGCCACGCAGCCTGAGTGTGAGTATGGAAAGGGAAGGGCAGCATTTAGAAAGTTTTTATTCTTCAGCAGCAATATTCTTGAATCCTTTCATAGACGTTTCTTGAGCAAATGGAAGGAAAAATTTTGAAGCAACATATGTAACTCAGAAATGTTTAAAGGTAAGGTAACTTTTAAAAAAAAATGGCCTCCTCACTTGGCTGTATCTCTGTAATGGCAAAGTCACAACTATGAAGGCCTATTTCTAGCATAAGGCACACCTTATCTTCTCCAAGCCTGCTTAATAACACACCAAGTGCTGAGGAAGATGGAACAGCCTAGAGATCTTGTGTTCACTTCCTGTCCTCCCCACCTCTCCCGTCCCCTCTCCTCCCTTCTCTTTCTCTCCCTCTTCCCTTTCTCTTCTCCTCCATTGATTTTTCAGATTTCCCGTTCGTCTATGAGAATGTAACATCAAAAGTAAAAGAACAGTGGCATAGGACTTCTAAGTAACAGGGAGTTATTAATGAACTTATATGTAAACATGCACCAAACGCTCTCAGGAAGTTTCCAGAAGGGAACGGTGACACAAGAAATGCAAAGAGACGATCTTTAATCAGGCATTCTCACTGTCCTCTAACTGAAAGCACCATATTAAGCTACATGATCACCAAGTGAAGCAGCTGACTGGTGTTTTGACCAAGTTGTAATTCTGGCGATTTAGTTATACCTTTGTGAAGGAACAACTCTCAAACTGTACCTTTGAAAAATATTTCTTTATCTTATAAGATTTTGGATTTCCCTGCTCATCTCCTAATGTTATTTGAAAGGACTGGTTATTGATGAGCAGTTTGCTGGCCTTGTTTATTTATTTATTTAATTTTAAAAGTTTGTTGAAGAAAAGAGAGCAGGAGCACTCAGAATATCCATTCTTTCTTCCACTTGGCCGAGGCGGCAAAGACGAGATGCTAACAAATTGGATGGGGGTGGGCAGCCCTCTAAGGTGTAGCAGTCTTTGAAATATTTGCCTCACAGAAATAAAACCTCAGACAGCATCTTTAAAGGCATAATAAGATTCAGGTTTTGGACAATCTTTAGGAAGTGTAGGCTCCCAGGCAGGACCAGCTAAATAATTTGCAAGACACAAAAACTCTAGCAGAACATTAAGCCACGCTCCATGCAGGACCCTTCTGAGCGTGTGGCCTCGTGCAGTTTCTCTGGTCGTGTACCCGTGAAGCCGGACTTCCTTCCAGGTTTCTGTTCTTAGGAACGTTTTGTTGCTGTTTGGATTTAAATCACTAGATAATGTCAATTTCCACTTCACAAT
>NW_017734541.1:0-3692 GCF_001890085.2 Hipposideros armiger
ATTGTCACTGGCCCTCATATGTGGGATCCGAACCAGGGCCCTCTGGCATCCCAAGCCAGTTCTTAACCATCGCGCCACTCGGCCGGCCCAAGATTCTCTTTTTGTTTGTAACTTTTGGCATTTTAATTATAATATGTCTTGGTGTGTGCCTCTTTAGATTCATCTTGTTTGGGACTCTGTGCTTCCTGGGCTTGTATGTCTATTTCCTTACGAGGTTAGGGAGGTTTTCCATCATTATTTGTTCAAATAGGTTTCCAATTTCTTGCTCTTTCTTCTCCTTCTGGTACCCCTATGATACCAGAAGTATCATGGTATTCTTACTGTTGTCCCAGAGGCCCCTTAAACTATCCTCATTTTTTTTTGAGATTCTTCTTTTCTTTTTTGCTGTTCTGACTGGGTGTTTTCTGCTATCTTAGCCTACAAATCACTGATCTGAGTCTCTGCTTCATCGAGTCTGGTATTTCTTCTGATGTATTCTTTATTTCAGTTATTGTAGTCTTCATTTCTGCCTGTCTTTTTTTATGTTTTCTCTCTCCATTTTTATGTTTTTTATCTCTTTGTTGAAGTTCTCACTGAGATAATTGAGCATCTTTATAATCAGTGTTTTGAATTCTGTATCTCATAGATTGCTTATCTCTATTATGTTTAGTTCTTTTTCTGGAGCTTTGTTCTCTTCTTTTATTTGGAACATATTTCTTTGTCTCCCCATTTTGGCTGCCTTCCTATGTTTGTTTCTATGTATTAAGTAGAGCTGCTATGTCTCCCTGTATTAGAGTGGCCTTATGTAATAGGTGTCCTGTGGGGCCCAGTGATGCAGTCTCCCTGGTCACCAGAGCTGGGTGCTCCAGGGGTGTCCTTTGTGTGGGTTGTGTGTGCCCTTCCTGTTGTAGTTGAGCCTTGGAGGATCTGTGGTACAGGGGCTGACTCTACAGAGCAGGATTTGCTTTGGCAGGGCTCTGGTGCCTGCCTAGTGTGCTCTTTGGGTGTGTCATCCTCAGAGGCAGCAGGGTAGTGCTAAGGCTCTGTGAGAAGCTGGCCACCAGACTTGTCAGCCCCAGGGTCTCCTGGGATGGGCTCCACCATAGGCCAAGTATAGCAGCAGCCTGTCTCCTGCCTGGAGCCACCTGACATTAGCCACATATCACTTCTCTCCCTAGCACTGGAACTCTGGGCTGGGGAGCCTGCTGTGGGGCTAGAACCCCTCAGTCCTCAGTTGGGGGAAACCTCTGCAGCCAAAATATCCCTCCCCATTTTTTAATGGTCACACATGGTTGTGAACCAGCCTATTCTATGCCTCTACACCCCCCCACCACTAGTCTTCTGTATGGCTTTAGTTGTAGGGCTTTGGTTCAACCAGACTTCAGACAATTCTCAATGATGGTTTTTCTGTACTTCAGTTGTAATTGATGTGGTACTGAGAGGAGGCGAACACAGCATTTACCTACTTTGCCATCTGACCAGAATTGACCTTGACATTTTGTAGAATATCCTTATTCCCATTATTGTTGTTATTATTATTATTATTATTATTAGCTGGAAATCTAAGAAGCCATGCAATTTCACTTGCAAATGTTCCTCTCACTGATATGTACTTTTCCCCCTTGATCCCTCAGCACTAGAGGAAGGCTGGCTTCTCATCTGTGTGGTTTTCTTGCATTCTCGGTGTAGATATATGAGTCTGATATGTGCCTTCACTCACCTCTCAAGGCTTGAGATCACAGTGAGTGCCAGGGGCAGGACCTGCCTTCCTCACACAGCAGACAACCAGCCCCACATGCACTATATGCTCAGAGGAGACTATTGTTCATCTCTGCCGACCCTGGGGGAGATAGATACAAGACTGACATCTTAAGGTCTTTTTTTCTACTCTTCTTTCATTTTCCCCACTTCATCTGCTTTAGTTAGGGCTTCCAGTTAGTCAATTAGAAACTCCAAGGAAAGCGAAAGCTATACAGGAAAGCATGGCTTGGGCAATGCAGGAGCAGTCATGTACATAAGCTCTCCATTGTTGTGTCAACTTCTAGAATCAACCTAGGAACCAGGTGTGGAAGACTTAGTTATAGTGACTGAGCAGGAAGTCAGTGTTATCAGCTGTGATTTGATCATAGAGGTAATGTATTCATTTTGACCAAGTAAAAGTAACAGTGAAGCTTGCAGAGGAATGCCAGGGGAACTGTGGGAGGCAAGGGAAGGTGCCATGTGCATTCTGCAAAGAATGGGATAATGACCTCCTTGCTACACTTAGTGAGAGAGAAATACAAGTGTATTTTTTAAGTTACAGAGATAACCAGTAAAAGAACTGGAAACAGCAATGCAAGTGTAGGAGAGAGGGACAGGTACAAGAAAGCACATTCTCGGATTCACTGCAGAAGTCCATAGAGCATCCTTTAAATTAATAACCCAGAGAACAGTAGTGCATGAATGATATGCAGGGACGTGAAGAGCCAGTGGAAGAATGCCAAGGGCCAGCTTCTGGGGAGCAGGCCTGGGAAGCAGATGATTCCAGGAAGCTTTTTTTCCATTGTAGTCCTCGCTGTATTCTTTCATATTTTACCACATATAAATTACCTTGATCATTCTTTATAAAAACCAGAACTAAGAACTAGAGAAACTGGATTCTTGTCTTGGTTTCACCAGTTACTAGCAATCAGTTATTATCTAGGCAATAGTTTCCTACCTCGTGGATAATAAATACCTGCCTCACGTATCCTATCAGAATCACAGAAGACAGTGTGAGTTTAGGCATTTTACAGGCAACACATTGAATAGTAGCAATCGTACTAGCAGTAGTACATTATTATCATTATTGGAAGAAGGAAGACAAACAAGTGAGAAAGCATCCATAAAATAAAAATAAATAAGTTAAAGCACTAATGAGAGCCATAATGCCATTTAAATGGAGGAAAGTTTATAAGAGAAAATCTGAGGTCCCCAAAGGTAAAGTGAAGTGTGCATCTGCAAAGGTGCTGGCCTCAGAGAGGACTACTCCACCCTCAGGGAAAACAAACCCACATAATATATACCCAATTATTCTAATAATCATGGCTTTGACTCATTCGTTCTACTTGTGAAAAATGTATTCTTTGAAAAACAATTATTATACATAGATATGTCTATGGAGTCAACCTAAATGTTAACAATAAAGAACCAACAAATGAAATGTGGTACTTAATTGTGCTGTAATATGTGTTATGACTAGAATACTCTGTAGCAGCATGGAAAATGTTTTTTAAGTACACAATAAAATTGCACCTATACTATGATTTATACTAATATTATAGCCATACAAAAAAGACATGAATATGGACAAGAATTGAATAAACAACAGTGAAAATAATTATCATGTTATGAAATATATAATGTAGATTATGTTCTAGTGTTTCACTTATTTCTCCATTCAACAACCATTTGAGCCCCCATGGTGTCCCAGGCACTATGGCGAGCCGAACAGAAATGGTCCTGCCCTCCTGGAGCTCAGGGCTTAAAAACAGTTATTATGCAGTTATAATTGTGCTGAGAACTGTAAGAGAAAGCATAATGGTATCATGGCATTTTCTTGACAATAACTTTTTTTTTTAACTGGGGAATGGGGGAATGGGAACAGTGGTGGGGAATTGGGGGAAGGGGAACAGACAAGTTGCTGTCGTTTTTGTTCTTCAGTCTAGTTGTGGAGGACGTTGCTTCACTGGCCC
>NW_017734542.1:0-864 GCF_001890085.2 Hipposideros armiger
CTCCTTTTACCTGAACCAGCCAAGGAACTGTGTGACCTTGAGGAAGTCACAAGATGAGGTGTGTGAAAAGGGTTTGTAGCCTCTTCGGTGCTATGCAGTTTTGGACTGGCAGCCGTAAGGGACAGCCCTGGGACTGTCAGACACAAGTGCATGCACATAGAGCATCTCATGTTAACATGCTAATGAGTTTGGTGACACTAACTTTGGTTTCTTTTTTTTTAAAGTAGACATTATTTATTTATTTATTTATTTATTTATAAACTTTATTTTTAGAGCAGTTTTAGGCTCACAGCAAAATTGAGAGGAAGACACAGAGATTTCCCATCTGCCTGATGCTCCCACTGACGCACAGCCTCCCGCACTGTCAGCATCCCCGACCCAAGGTGCATACTTTGTTACGATCAATGAACCCACATTGGCACATCATTATTACCCAGAGTCTACAGTTTACATGAGCACCCACTCCTGCTGTTGTACATTCTGTGGGTTTGGTCAAATCTATAATGACTTATATCTGTCATTATGGTATCATATAGAGTAGTTTCACTGTCCTAAAAATCCTCTGTGCTCCACCTATTCATCTCGCCCTTCCCCCAGCCTCTAATCTTTTTTACTCTCTCCATAATTTTGTTATATAGTTGGAATCATACAATAGGTTGTGGCCTTGGTTTTTAGAGCTTTCCGAGAACCATCATAACTACAGCAACGCTGTGGGGCAGGTATCATTATCTATCCTCATTTTATAGCCAAGATGCTGAGGCCCGGCGAGTGTAAGGTTGTTGCAGGAGCTCACGCAGCAGGTGAGGGTGCTCCCAGATCTTTGGGTCCTCTTCCTATACTCAGGCCTTCCTGCTGCAGAAGGGG
>NW_017734542.1:1889-3426 GCF_001890085.2 Hipposideros armiger
TCATCCCTAGACACCTCCTCTTCTAGCTTTACTTTCCAAGCAACTTGCAGTTCTAAGCAGAACTGCTTTCTCACCTCAATGCCTTTGCTTGGGCACTGAGAAGAAGCTTCTGAACAAAGCCATTTATGTGTAGGTTTATGTGTAGTATGCCTTATCTGTGTGACTCCCACCACTCTGCATGCAGATAACCAGGAGCAGGCATCTGACACACAGACACCACTGACGAGCAGCCTCAAGGTGTCCTGGCACAAGAACTCTGCTCAGCAGAGTTGCCCTATACTGGATGGGGGCTGGCCAGTGGAGGCCTATGCTCGGTGAGTTTGAATGCAACGAACAAAAAATTGGCAGACACTAGCAGGGGAAGAAGTCAAGGAAAAAGCGGTAGACAGGAGCTCAGTGGCAGTAAACACCACAAATAAACGGAAACCAGGGGGAATGAGATGTGAAAAGAGGGGAGAGAGATTGAGACTTAATCACCGGTGTGATGGTGATGGATCAGCAGAATAAGGGGCAATGGCTCCACTTGTAGAGAGCACAGGGCAACTGAGACTAAGAATTATGGTGATTCTTGAATGTTCCAAATGAGATCTGATTGTCTTGCTGTGGTTTCATGTCTCTTATTTCTCTGTGTATCTTTGTATTAAATTCCCATTAACTGAAACAACTGTTTAGTCTTTTAATCTTGAAAAATGTAACACAGTTCTGAAGTCCCCTCTGCCTGGATTGCTTTTCTTCTCCTTCTCGTATGGCTGACTGCTATTCCTACTTTAAAACTCTGTTCCGATGCCCCCTCCTCCTTTTGTCTTCTTCTCTTTCTCTCCCTCCAGGCCCCATCCTCTGTGCTCCTAAGACAGTGAATGTCCTCATCACTGTGCTTGCCTCACCTTGTAGTAATCATTTATTTATTGTCCCTATTAGATACCTGCCTCTTGATGGCAGGGATTATATCTTATTCATTTTTTAATCCAACTAGCAAATATCAGGCTTGAGCTCAAGTGTTTACTACTACACTCTTTAGTGCTGCTTTATCCTGTTTCCCAGTAGATTTTTTTTTCCAGCAAGAGAGTTTTCTTAGCATTTAAAAACTCACATAAATGTAGGCATCTTTATTTGCTGAAACCTGTCTACACCTCAGAGGAAGACACAGTTATTCGTTACTCTTAGGTTTGCTTGCTAATTTCTTAGTGGAAAAATAAAATACACGATGATATTTTTTTCTTACTGAAGAGTAGTAAGGTTGGTAAATTTATGGTTAAATAAATCTTTAAGACCTAATCTCAGGTGCCAACTATGTCAAAATATACCAAAACACACATGTAGAAAAAAAAGCCCAGCGATTTGTAGTGGGCTAGGAATGAATCGAAGAAACAGATTCTGGAAGCTTGGCTACAGAAAAACTAAACATAGTCAGGTGGAGAATGGGGAACCCACCAACAGGGAGGGGAACCCTGCTGACTAGACAAACAAGGTGCTTAGGGTTCGAAATTAAAGAAGGCATCACTCTCAAGGCCATGCATGAGAACCTGATGGTGACACC
>NW_017734543.1:0-4948 GCF_001890085.2 Hipposideros armiger
TATGGAGATCCTTTTTCTTCCATATCTTTCTGTACATATGTATCTCTTTTATCTCTCAAAGGCCAGGTCAAATGCAGCTTCTCTGTGAAACTTCCCCTGATCTACTTTAGAAATTTCTAGCAAAAGTGAATTGTCTTACAACTCTTACGGAATATATGGGGTTGAATGAATGAGATAATTGATTGGAGGACTTCCCGGTGGAGGAAAATCTGAGATATAGCTGGAGGGAACATATAAATTTCCTACTGAGTTTGAGTTCAAATTGCTACAAGGCCCATAAATTGAGCAAGTTAATAACAAATTAACTTGTGCTAGGCTTCTGGTTAGGGTAGTAAATTCACACTACCTAAAAACCATATTCGGACAGATATTTGGGAATAGAGTGGTGCATGGAACAAAATGGCTGTGAACCCAAAAGTTGTACTTCTGAATGGGAAGGGGGGCATGAAGGGGGCTGGTAACACCCAGCGAGGAGGCTTTCCCTGCCCAGAGACAAAAATTAGGCATTTGCTTCATTAAGAATGTGCAGTTGGGAGGGGTTTTTTCAGCTGCTGTGATATGGGCAAGTAATAATTCTGGCTGCAGGGGGAGATTGAGGACAGCTGGGATGTAGCCGAAGGAAGTTTCAACTTCTGTCTGAGTATGTGCTCCTGAAGGTTTGTTTGTATTGGTGTGGAGGTTGCCACAGGGGCTGCAGCTGAATAAAGTGTCTAACTCCAGTGCTTTGCTTGCTCATAGCAGTGAATTCAAACCATAGCAACCATATATTTTTTGGGGGGNCAATGAATACTTTGCAACAATCAATTTGTATTTCTTAATCCCTTCACCTTTTCCACCCACCCTCAATCCTCCCTCTCATCTGGCAACCATCAAAATGTTCTCTGCATTTGTGAGTTTCCTTATGTTTTGTTTGTTCATTTTGTTCTTTAGATTCCACCTATAAGCAAACTCACATTGCATCTGTCCTTTGCTGTCTGAAACAATCCACTCAGCATAATTCCCTCCAGGTCCATCCATACTGCCACAGTTGGCAAGAACCCATTCCCATTAATGGCTGAGCAATATTCCATTGTATTTATGTACCACCTCCTCTTTATCTATTCATCCATCAATGAACACCCAGGCTGCCTCCACATTTGTCCATAGTAGTCAATGCTGCAATTAACATATGAATGCACATGTCCTCTCAGATTATCATTTTGCGTTTCATCGGGTATTTATCTGAAGTGGGATTTTTGGGCCCTCTGTTGTCTCCGTTATAGTGCTTGCTTTATAGTCTATTTTGGAGCTACAGTCAAATTGGTGAGGTAGGTAAATGCTGAGCTTACCTCTTCTTATGACCATATCAAAATTACAATGAAACTATGGCATAACTATCATTAGTATCACCTGGAGACTAGTTGAACCAAAGCCCTACTAAGGGCATACAGAAGAAGCTACCTCAAGAATGGTAGGAGGGGCAGGGATGCAGAAAATGGCTGATCCCACATCTACATGAGACTATTAAAAATCAGGAGGAAGATCTCAGCTGTTGGAGGTACCCTGGGAGGAACGAGAGGTCACAGACCCACACCAGGCTTCCCAGCTGAGCGTTGCAGTACTAGGGAGAGCAGTTCCTGTAACTTCTGGCTATGAAAACCAGTGGAGGTTATGGCTGGATGAGACAAATATGGCTGTAGTCCCAGGCAATCTTTTTTTTAAAAATATTTTATTGGGGAATTGGGGGAGGGAGCAGCATTGGGGAATTGGGGAAGGGGAACAGACAAGTTGCTGTCCTTTTGTTTTTCAGTCTAGTTGTGGAGGACGTCACTTCTCTGGCCCATCTTGGTATTGTGATCATTGTGCTCTTCCTCGCTCAGGCAGGTTGGTCACCGGCCATTGGATGGCTGCTCACGGTGGCTCATGGCAGCACATGCCAGCTTCTGGCCGCTCACAGTACCTTATAGCAACCCACTGCAGCCTACGCCGTAGCCAATGACTAACAGCAACCCAGCTCCAGTTCGAGCTGTTGTTCACAATTTTAGCTGTACAGGGTGCAGTGTCACTGGCCCCTATGTGAGATCCGCACAAGCAGCCCAGCTGCTCAGAGCTNATGTATCTGACCCAAAATATCAATAGTGTCAAAGTTGAGAAACCCTGAGGCTAAGACATCATGGTTTCCTGGCCTCCTATGAAAAGCATCAAATTCTTTTTCTTGAATCACTGTTAAGGTGATATTTTCAGATTCTCTCTTTCCTCAGACTCATTGTAAAAGTTTTAAATCTGAATTAAAATTCTGTCTTCCCTTATCATTGAATTTTTCCACTCTGTAGCTTCTAATGATTTCCTGGCCATATGGGACAGTCATTAGATTAGTTTCTTTCTTTCGCTTCAAAACCATGGTACAGAACCAGTTACTAAGGCTAGTCTAAGCCAATGACTTAATCCCTCTTTAGGGGCTCCCCAGATATATTAACCTTAAGCAGGCTCACTTTTCACTTACCTGGCATGAGTAAGGGATGGTCCTTGAAACTCATATTTATAGCTCCATGGTCCAGCTCAGCGTCTCGCACAGAGCAGGTGGTTAGTAACTGTAGAAAGAATGAACACATGGCTAAGAGAATGTCTGGTGTATGTGGGGATAAGATGCACACATGAGAGTTGGGTTCATTCACATCCTTTCCTTATATTTTTTTCCCCAGGCTTCCATTCAAAGGTGTTAGCATTCAGAGTTCTCTTCTGTCTTGAGAGTGTCAACTTAGCCTCACTTGCATTTCTAAGAATTTCTGGCAAAGTGTGAGGAGGTACTAACTGGTAGGAATCAGGCCAGTAGTAATAGCCTGCATCAGACTCCAAGCATTAAGAGTGGCCCTTTCTCCCAGCTCGCTTCCTATCTTGGGCTTGGCTGAGACTTTTACAAAACCCTTAAGGTTCTCCATGTTACACATTTAAGTTAATCTTACCTCTTAAGTCTAGAAATTCAAAGGACATTTTTGAGGGGAGATATGGGTAGGTAATGGACATTTAGACACTCATGGGCTGAGTGGGGAAGAACTTTAGCTAAGTGTCAGGTGTCATACAGAGGAAGTCAAAATATCAGTGCCATTTTTATCTCATATGATCCTGCCATTCTATATTCCTCATTGACTCTTTCTTATGGTCACAGTATTTACACTTAGATGAGGGTCTTTAAAGTTTGAGAATAAAATGCTATTTCTCAGTAGTCATGGAAAGAGTCAAGACTCAGATGTGCTACAAAGTTTATCCCTGGGCAAGGGAATGATATTAGACAGGTTGCGAAATTTCCACAGCTTTCACATCTATAACAACAGCCAATTAACAGTCATTCCCATCTCTGTTTTAGAAACTGATGCTTGCTATAGTTGCATAGGTTGTGAAGGAATGGTGAAGACTGCTTGTGTGTTTCATATTTTCTAGGAGCCTCTTGGCACATGANTTTTTTTATTGTGAAATACACATTTTTAGAATTAGTTTCAGCTGTACAACACAGTGCAATAATTATACTTTTTACCCCTTGAAGTGACAACCACCCTCCCCCAATCTGCTGCCTCACTTCCCCCCCAATATCATACATATCTATTACAAGTCCCTTGACTCCATTCCCACACTATAGTCCACGTCCCATGACTATACATATATATTCACTTATAGTTGACATACAATATTATACAACGTCAGCTTCAGGTGTACAGTGCAGTGATCAAGTCTCTTCTCCATCCATGATGCGGTTTCCCTAGCAAGACATGTGACCACCTGACACGCTACAAAATATTTACAACATTATTAATTATATTCCTTGAACTGTCTTTCATGTCCCTATGGCAATATTGTAGTTATGTATTTATGCTGTCTAAACCCATCGCCTTCTCCCTCATCCCCACCCCCTCTCAATTAGCAGCCATCAGTTGGTCCTCTATATCTCTGAAACCACTTCTGTTTACTTTGCTCATTCATTCAGTTTTTTTATATTCCACATATAAGTGAAATCATATGGTATTTGTCTTTCTTCGACTGACTTATTTCACTTAACATAATAGTCTCTAAGTCCATCTATATCGTCCCAAATGGTACGATTTCATTCTTCTTTATAATGGAGTAATACTCCATTGTATAAATGTACCACAATTTCTTAATCCAGTCATCTACCGATGGGCATTTCAGTTGTTTCCAAGTCTTGGCAATTGTGAACAGCGCTGCAATACACATAGGGGTGCATACATTTTTTCAAATTAGCATCTTGGGTTTCTCTGGATAGATACCCAAGAGTGGAATTGCTGGGTCATATGGTAGTTCCATATCCAGTTTTTTGACATACCTACCTACTGATTTCCATAGTTTCCAATTTGGATGCTTTTTATTTCAATTTCTTGTCTGATTGCTGTAGCCAGAACTTCCAGAACTATGCTGAATAGAAGTGGTGAAAGTGGGCAGCCTTGTCTTGTTCCTGATTTTAAGGGGAAAGCCTTTCCCCATTGAGTACGATGTTTGCTGTGGGCTTATCATAGATGGCCTTTATTATGTTGAGATATGATCCCATAATTCCCACTTTGCTAAGAGTTTTTATCATAAATGGTTGCTGGATTTTGTCAAATGCTTTTTCTGCATCTATTAATATGATCATATGATTTTTGTTTTTCATTTTGTTAATGTGATGTATTACGTGAAATGATTTGCGGATGTTCAAACAACCTTGCATACCAGGAATGAATCTCACTTGATCATGGTGTATGATCTTTTTAATGTCACGCTGAATATGGTTTGCTAGTATTTTGTTGAGGATTTTTGCATCTATGTTCATTAGGGATATCGGCCTGTAGCTTTCTTTTTTTGTAATATCTTTGTCTGACTTTGGGATCAGAGAAATAGTGGCCTCATGAAATCTGTTTGGGAGCCTTCCTTCCTTCTGTATTTTTTGGAATAGTTTGAGGAGAATAGGTATTAATTCTTT
>NW_017734543.1:10888-12083 GCF_001890085.2 Hipposideros armiger
CCCTTGGGTCCCATTTGCTCCACTTGCAGCTGATTCAGCTGAACAAGCCTAGGGTTCAGAGAGCCTTCCACTGATGCCTTCATGCCTTGCTCTAACCAGTGAAGAAAACATCTGGCCAGGAGATTATTTCAACCCTGTGTATGCTGATATTTCCAACCTGCTGGCCCCCAGTCCCTGAGAACAGGGTCATTATTTATATTTCCCTGTGTATACATACGCAAGATGCTTGTGAATTATCCTCTATCTTCAGTGATATATAAACAAAGAAGAAATAGATGAGAAGTAAATATAAGAAACTTCTTGGCAAGAAAAAGTGTAAGATCTTGGTTCAGGTTACTTGAGGGAGGCCAAGAATCTTTCTAGAACAGGGACTGTACCAGAATCGCCTGGAGTACTTAAAAATGTGGAGTCAACAACTCTCCAATACTGTTTTACATTCTGATACATACAGCAGCAGGTGGAAAACTATGTGTTTTGAAAAATATCCCTAGTGACTCTGATGTGTATGCTGTGTTCCCTCTCCCTAACCCAAGTGATAACCCTGCATATATACATATATATTTTGGTTAAGGGGATAAAATTCAATACACTCAGAGATGCACCAGTGTTTTTGTCCATGTGAAGTCCTAATGCTATAGGATTCAAGCTGGATGAAAATTGCCACTGGAAACAGATCACCGAGAACTTGATTAAAGGAAAGAGTGCTATTTGTTTTTCTAAAAAAACATTGTCTTCTCTGGAAATCACTCATTTCCTGAAAAGTCCTCCAAAGTTTCATCAGGCATCATTTCAGTTATCCTTACCATGCTGACCAAGGATTATAAAAGTGGTTTCTATTTGGGAAAATGGCATTCAAAGAAGTGAACCTGCTTGCAAAAACTCACGTAGCCAATTGGAACAGAGGAGAGAATATGGTACAGGGCTTCTGACTCTCAGCTCTGAGCTTTATACATTGGTGCTATTAATTTTTCCTTTTCCATTTGGAGAAAAAAAAGTATGACAATATTTTTCACAATGGTTCATGAACCACTTGTATCAGAAATACCTGGGGTGCTTATTAATGCAGATCACTTAGTACAATTATAAATCTACTGAATCAGAACTGATGCCTGGCACTCTGCATTTTACACAGTAAAATTATGATTTATTTAATTAATTTACTTTTTAAAAATTTTTATTGAAATATAGCTAATAT
>NW_017734544.1:0-3617 GCF_001890085.2 Hipposideros armiger
CTCTCTGACAGTAAAACTATTTTAAGGAAGCAGCGAGTCTTTTCTGGAGCCCTGGATCTCCACATGGCTTCGGGGTCCAGCAAAGCTTGTGGTTGGCCCTGCTGGAAGCACCCCGACCCAGCTTTCCCAGCATGGTGATTACAGGCTGGGGAGGGAGTGAGAACTGCAAAGAATTATATTGGAGGTCACCTTAGACATCACAGTGGTATGGGCAGGGATGGGGACTAGCAAGGACATCCCATTAACCATGGGCCCATCCACAGTAATCACACCATAGGGCAGAGGGAACTAACAGTGGCCCTGGACTGGCCCAATTCCAGGGCGCGTCTGCTTGCTAGTTGAGATGGAAACTGGGCCCCCTGGGCTGAGTAAACGCCTAATGTTCTCAGACAAATTGGAGCGGGGTCTCAAGAAAGAGATACTGGACTCCTCTTGTGGCATCAGATGCTTGAGCTCTTAATTGTAGAAAACAAGCTAAAGCAAATGAATACGAGCTGTGTCCTTGTATGTACCTTGATTATGTGGAGCAAGACGTAATCATACATAGATCAGGGCTGGGAAGGATTGTTGTTGGGTCTCCCGGTCCCTGAAGATTACTGCCTCCCCCCCTTGTTTTTCAGAGAGCACTAAAATTGAACTCTAGGTGTTTCTCACTGCAGTGGGGGTTCCTGGAGGGCAGGCTGATGTCTTGTTCATGTGGGCAGCCCTCACAGCCCATGCACCTAGTAGGGGCTGGGATATGCTGTCCATATGGCATTGGTCAGTTTTCCCCAAGCCCCCATCAAGTTGCCTTATCTTGAAATGGCTCCTCTCCTGCCACCAAAGACTGAACTCCAGGATCACCTCAGAGTGATTCTCAGAATCTCCCAGGCAGGACTAGCCTTTCCTGGATATGTGCTCCCCACTGTCCAGATGGCAGGGGCCATGGCAGTGCTGGGAACAGAAAGCCAAGTGGTACAAACGCTCTGCATGGGTGTGTGTGTGTGTGTGTGTGTGTGTGTGTGTATTTCATTGTTTGCTTAAATTCTTTCTTTGCCTCGGCCTGATTCCTTTGTTGGCAAATCTCTCTGCTCCCCAGACTCAGGTGAGGCCTCTGCGTGTGATAGGTGGGAGCTGGGAGCTGGGGGGGGGGGAGGTGGGCTCTGTGTCTGCTTCCTTGGCAGGGTGATGGCACTGGGTTTGGGTTAGGACACTTGGCAGGGTTAGGACGCTGGGAATCTCCTCCACATTTCCCAGAACTCAGGGCTTATTCAAACAAACCCGTGTCTTGCCGGGATGTAGGCAGAAGAGGACAGAAATGGTCAGGGGGTAGGACGGACCCAAGATGATCTGGCCCCGAGAATGACAGTTCTTGCCACGGGCTGGCTTCTATTATCTCACAGTTTTTCATTATTTTTGTATGCTCTCTTGAATGGAGTTTTGTGATTTTAACCAGCACAGCTTCAAAAGAGCGGTGAATTTCACCTAGTTTTGCTAAGTCCTGCGTCCTTTCCTATAGTGACCGTTTTCCTCCCTCTGGGATGTTACACTATGATGTTGGGGGTTCGCTGGCCCCTCAGTCCCCTCACTACCTTTTTACTCAGCTCTTTCTTGCCTCTATCTGGTCTGGATGGAGCTGGGTGAAGGGATGTCTATTCTGGCTACCCTACATTTTACATGTACCACCTCATCAAATTCTCCAAACAGCTTACACAATAGGATTTTTACAGAAGAGACTGAGGGAGGTTAAATAACATGTCTAAGTTCATAGAAGGGTAGATATGTATCAATCTGGATCTGTTAGGTGTGGGAGCCTAAATTCAAGCCAAGGTGACTGCAACTCCAGTGTCCGTGTTCCTAACCCCTCAACTCCATAGCCTGACCGGGCATCAGACATGGCATGAGGTGCCCACAGTGGGGCCGGTGGTGTTGTGGGAGGGATGCAGAATATACAGTGCTCGGAGTCTTTGTATCTAACTGAAGAGACTGAACACCATCCCCATATCTCTGCAAAATAATGGTGTGTGCCTGATGTCCCTTGTGGCCTTTGTGCTGGGTCAGGCCCAGGCCCTGCTCACCTGGTATGGATGGCCTGGTTGTTGAAGTATGCACAGGAGGAAGGAATGAGTCACCATTGTCCCTGCCCCCCCCGACCCCTGCACCTGGGGCTGTCTGGGCAACCCTCTGCCTGCGCAGACCCTTAATTCTTCCCATCCCTTCACTCCCCCCTTCCTCCCTTCTCTCCCGTGGCCTTTCTGCCTGCACTTGTGATGCTCATCTTCCTGGTGCAAATTGAGGCAGTGGGATCAGCAGCTGAGTCAGAGGTTGGGAGGTTAGAAACCTCACAATTGCATCTCCCTTCCCTTTTTTGGAATTTGGTGTATTTTTATGGGAACCCAGCTGGGCAATCCGTCATGCCCTGTGTGTGGTTTCTCAAATGCGGGCTAGGCATGCTGGAGAGATGGACAACTTCCCTCTCAGGACTGCTCAGAGCCATTTTCTGTTCTCACCTGATTTTGGCCAAGGTTCCAGAAGGGAGAAGGTTAGCATTCACAGCCGACCTGGAGGAGGACAGCTGGATGGGAGTGGAGACCCTGGCCTCCTTTGCTGGTCAGGGCCTCTTGCTCCGGAGCCCTGCAGTGGCTGGTTTTTGTCTACGTGGCCAGTGGAGTGGAGCAGCCTTGGGTAACCATTTACTCTGCATATCTCTGGGGAGTTCAGGGGTTGGGGCCTGGGACAGCTGAGATCCAGAGAGGGGAATGACTGCCAAGGCTGCCAAGCAGGCTGAGGACCACACCCAGGCCCCGGGGTGCCTGGCTCAGTGCTGGGCTTTTTACACCTGGCTGCCTGCTGGGCCCTGACTGAGGAGCAGCACCCCATGAGGAGGAGGACAGTGGATTAGGGCCTCCTGCATTTTCCTTGGTTTCCAGGTCATGCTAAGCTCCATGGAAGGACCAGGAGCTGGGTGTTCTGGGGACATGACAGATAAAGAGGGGAGTCCCTGCCTTCCAGGGCATGACAGTCTCCCAGGCTGACCGGATCTGTGTGGAAGAAACAGCCACAAATCGTTTACTAAGTAACTGGGTAATTGAGAAATAATCTAGGCCACTTCAGCTCAATGCCCCAGCTGGGTCAGCCCTGAAGCAAAATCTGAAATTAGGCCAAGAGCTTACCTGATTTCACACCTGTGGAAACACCCTCAGTGCATTTAAGATTCTGGTGACTCTTCCCGAAAGCGGCCTGAGGTGACCTCTCAAAATGGTTCGCTATTCTCTTGACCCGGAGAACCCCACAAAATCATGTGAATCGAGAGGTTCGAATCTACGGGTTCATTTTAAGAACACTCGTGAAACTGCCCAGGCCATCAAGGGTATGCATATCCGAAAAGCCACCAAGTATCTAAAGGATGTCACATTACAAAAACAATGTGTGCTCTTCCGTCGTTATAATGGTGGAGTCGGGAGGTGTGCCCAGGCCAAACAGTGCGGTTGGATGCAGGGTCGGTGGCCCAAAAAGAGTGCAGAATTTTTACTGCACATGCTTAAAAACGGAGAGAGTAATGCTGAACTTAAGGGTTTAGATGTAGACTTGCTAGTCATAGAGCACATTCCAAGTAAATAAAGCTCCCAAGATGCAGC
>NW_017734545.1:0-1707 GCF_001890085.2 Hipposideros armiger
CACCAGACAGCACTTCAGCCACGCTACCAGTCCACCAAGGGGCACTCATAGTGCAACTTACTGGAGACAAACACAGACTGGCATATACATTCCTGGAAACCTGAGCTTGATAACATCTTATTGAGGGAACAGGCAGGGCCAAAGTGCTTACAGGAACAGAAACTGGGACTCCCGGAGCTGGGACATGATGGAACATTAACATGACATGAGGCCCATGTAAAATGCCTACTGATTGATGTTGAATGAACATGGTGACGCTACACTTCCCTCCTTGTCCACCAGAGGGCGGCAGAGCTACACGACATCCTGGAGCCACCCAGGGGGTGCTGACCTCCCTGGGCAGCGTCCACAGCCCACCAGGGTCCAGCCCTCACCAGCATCACTCAGCCCACCGTCCTACTCGCTCTCCAAGCTCCCCACACTGGACTTGGTCAGCTCCTCCATCCAGCTGCCAGTCTTCTGCTGGCAGTTCCTCACCACCACCACCCATATCCTTAAAGGGGCAAATGCCCACTTACACTTCAAGTCACAGCCAACAGGACACTTTTGCACAAGTGCTCTCTGCACCCATACCAGCTGAGACTCAAGTACATGTTCCAGCAATACCAGAAACTTTATCCTCATGGCCCTTCTCTCAATTATAGTTAACCTTAGTTCCATGATTTCGCTGCGTGCCTGTCTCTGTTACAAGGTAAACTCCATGAGTGCAGGACCCATGTGTGTCCTGTTCTCTGTAGTCCAGCGGCCCAACCCAGGGCCTGACACATCACAAGCACTCAGGAAACACTCATTAAATGGATGAGGAAACCACACAATGGATACCTGTCACCCGGTGTGACACCTGGGGTCGGAGTATGTCCTTATTGGCACGGAAGCATTGGTGTGCGCATGGATAGAGGCCACCAAGTGCCCACAGCTGTCCCAGGGATGGGCCTTTACCCCTCATAGAGTCAGGACAGAAGATAGGGACCTCCTAACAGTGAGGGGTTGGACCCCCATTTTTTCCAGAAAACCACAGGCCTGCCCATCTCTACTTTGTGAGTGACGTCTCCTTGGAGGTCAGGGGGGCAGCCGCCTGTGTCCTTCCTCTTCTCACAGAGACCTGACCTGGCACGAGCTCTGCATCCTCAACCCCAGGTGCAGTCACCACCAGGGGAGGAGGGAGCCCACCCTGACCGCAAAGGAAGTCAGCGGGCAACTCCCCATCTTCAGAGTCCTTGGTCCATGGGGACTCCTGCCTGACGGTCCTCTGAAGACATATCACCAACCCAAGGAGCCCTAGGGAACAAGGGTCATTTCTGATCAGGAAGAAACAGGAAAACCCAGGATGTGAGGCTGCTTCCATCTCAGAGGGACTGAGGGTCCCACAGGGCTTCCCCATCCTCTGACTGAATCTCCACGTGGAGCTGCTCCAGCTCCTGGGCCCTGTGGAGAGACCCAAGCAGATGACACACAAGGACACAGATGACTTGGAATGCCCCAGAATGTGATGGGGGAAGCACAGTGCATTCTGGGGAACAGTCATGCCCCCAGGCCAGTGCCCTCTCCTGAGAGACTCAAGAGACCACTCACCGGGCTCTTCCTTTGAAACCTCGGGGACACAGAGCTCCTCCTGAAGCAGCACATTCCCCTGGAGGACTGTTCTCTTCACCCTGGATCAGGAGTCCTCTGGACAATGCCCATCCTCTCCCCAGGCTCACCCAGCAC
>NW_017734545.1:3715-6731 GCF_001890085.2 Hipposideros armiger
GTGTGTGTGTGTGTGTGTGTGTGTGTGTGTGTGTGTGTGTGTGTGTAAGGTGGGGGTAGAGAATCACAGCTGAATAAGGCAGACCTCACCGGTTCTCTGGAACCGGAAATGTAGACAGAAGACAAACGGTAAGGAGGGGCCGAGGGAGGCAGCAATGGGGAGGGAATAGGAGGGGCCTGTGCAGAGACCCCGCCCCCCGGCCACGTGAGCAGCGAGGAGCTACTGCCCCGGGAGGAGGCTCAAAACACTGGGAGTCACAGCAGATCGCAAAAGTCGGGACAGCCGGGTTTGTGAGCGTTTCTGGACTCCAAGCTCTTAGCATTGAGGGAAAGACAGAGCAGGCAGCAGACGCCATGGAGCCCCCCTCAGCATTTTCCCAAAGCGGGCACGTTCCCTGGCAGGGATTCCTGCTGGCAGGTGAGAGGGGACGGTTCTCCAGGAGTGGACAGGAGGATGGGACGCCGACTGCCTGGGGTCTCCTGCAGAGAACAGGGCTCTCAGAGGGGCCAGAGACCTTATTGGACCTGAGGGGATAAGTCCAGTTGAAGCAGAGTCGGATATGGGAAGGGGACTCAGCAACAGGAAAACCCTGTGATATGGAAGTGTGAGGGGCAGGAAAACCTCAATTACAGTAAGTATTACAAGTTATTCATCAGTGAGCAGTAATTGCTGAAACTGATGATAATAATAATTTATGTCAGGATGACACCGAAAGAGCTTAACCAGGGGATATAAACATTGTCCTTACCACCACCCTCAGAAATGGGCAAATACACACCAGGAAGTGGAGGGCCCTGGGAACACTCATTCATTCACCCACAGGTATTTGCAGCCTGTCCCAGGCACTGGGGGTACAACAAGATCAGACAAACCCCTGCCTACATGCACCTCACATTCCATGGGGAGGAGACAGACAAGGAAAGATCCAGATGTGATGTCAGGTACCCACAAGTGCCATGAAGAGAACAGAGCAGGGAAAGGTCAGAAAGTGAAGACAGGTACTTAAAGGAGGGGGTCAGGGCAAGTGTCTCCCTAGGACACCCCTGAGTGTCAGCAGGGGTCTGAGGGCAGGTAGGGGGTGAGCCGGGTGGACACCTGGAGAAGAGTATTAGAAACAGAGGAAGTAACAGGTTCAGAGGTGCTGGAGTAATGGTGGCCATGCTGCTGACCTTGACCATGGGACTCACACACACACACACACATACACATACACACACACACACACACACACCCCAAGGCTGAGAGATGAAGAGACCTCAGGATCTAGGGCCTCATCTTTCCATCTCAATACATAGATCCAAATATTGATCAATTTCTCTCTTTCCTCCTAGTCTCACTCTTAACCTTCTGGAGCCCGCCCACCACTGCCCGACTCACTCTTGAATTGATGCCGCCCAGCGCTGTAGAAGGGAAGGATGTGCTTTTCCTTGTCCACAATCAGAATCCAGCTATTGTACGCTATACCTGGTACAAAGGGGAAAGAGCAGACCCCAACTATATTGCATCATATAGAACAGACGCTCAGAGAAATGCCACTGGGCCAGCATACAGTGGTCGAGAGACAATATACCCCAATGGATCCCTGCTGTTCCAGAGAGTCACCCTGGGAGACACAGGATACTATACCCTGCAGTATACAAAAACAGATTTTAAGGCCGAAGAAGTAATTGGACATCTCGGTGTATTCCGTGAGTGATTCCTCTCTGACCTCTGGGTGTTGGGTGGGGTGAATTCTACTTCACACACACAGATCGACAGCCTGGACTCTGCCTCCATCCCCCCTGCATTACCTCCCAGGTTGGGGTTTCAGTATTCAGTGCAGGACACACACAGTGGAGAAAAGCTTCACAAGATCAGAGTTCCCTTCCCAGATTCCAACCCCTAAAGACATTCACCCAGAATGAAGGACCAGTCTGATGGGAGTAATTCAGCAGAGGTAGACCGGTCTCAGTACAGCCCCTGGGCCAGTTCCGTGACCATGACCCTGAGAATGACCCTGCAGGGCTTGGTCAGGGCCTGGCCTGAGTGGCTCCCTGGGGTCCTGATGGAGAAAATCAGCCCAGGAAGCCCCTTCCCAGACCCCTGACCCAGGGCTGCTGACTCCAGGGATGCTGGGGAGACTGTCCCAGGTTGGGTTTGGCCTCCTGGGCAGGGCTGACTGGGAGGAACGGTTTCCCATGTGCCTGAGCCCCAAGCTCCTGAGCTGGTCACCAGCCAGGGCTCAGCCCCAGGAGCCACATCTGGGCAGGAGCGGGGCGTGGTCCTTCACCTGAGACTGTGCATTGAGCCCAGATGGACAAGGTCATAAGGCCATTAGCCAACTGACCTGGGGGAGTTAGGAGACTCCAGAGCAAGGTCAGTGTCCCCAGGGAGGGGCAGAGGAGAGAATACACTCCTGGCAGCTCCTCATCCACCAAGGATCAAACCAGGGAGCCCTATATCATGGATTAAATAACAGATGCTATTACCTTAGGCCGCACTTGTATTCCAAGCTTTAGGTCAGGTAATTGTGAAAGATTTAAGATTCACAGGCCACATGGCAAGCCTGAAACCATTTACCATTCATCCTGTTTCATTCAGGGGAAACTGAGTTACAGGGGAACATAGACCATGACTGGCCAATCACAGTCATGCCAAGCTCTGTCTGCACAGCCCTGTCCCTTCCTCCCCCCGGGGGCCTATTATGCATATATAGTCCCTGAAACCCACTGTTGGTTCAGATCCTTTCTTCTCAGGTGTCCCCAGCTCAGAGGGAGAGATTCTGGTGTGGGGAGTGAAAGCAAATACAGGATTAATCTGTTTCTACTCTAGAAACAAATCACCTGCAGTAACCATCACAGTCAGTGCTGGGACGCCCAGGCCTCCCCCTCAGGTGGCTGATGGCCCCTCCCTGCACTGGACTTGAAATCACTTATTTGTTTCCTGATGTGTTGGTGTCACTCCCGCTGGAGCATAAAGGAGAGGACTTTGCTTCTCACTCCCCACTCCACACCTGCAACCAGCTCAGGGACCAACA
>NW_017734546.1:0-3684 GCF_001890085.2 Hipposideros armiger
GCCCTTCGGCTCCAGCGTAATGCTTGCTAACCCTCGTCTCTGGATGCCACTTGAGTGAGGTCCTGTGAAAGGCTGGAGTTCTTGCATGCGTTCCAACTGTGACGTTATAAATTTCTATATGTAACAATAAAGGAAAGGAATGACTAAGGGGTTAACCAATTGTAGGAGGGGACTCGAACTATTACAGGTTATTATATCTCAATTCATTTGTTGGCAGAGTACGAAATTAATATCACTCTTTCACAAACTTTATATCTGCAGAATATAACCAGTTAAAATAGATCATGGTGTTAATGACTGGGTTCAGAAAAGCAATGCAAAAGAAATAGTAGTGCCTAGGAATGTATTTGAAAAATCAGAAAAGTCATTTCAAGAACATTTTAGATGCTAAAGAGGGGCACAAAAGAGTACTCAAGCAAACACAAATACATACCCAGGTCTGAGCTAGGATGGCACAACACCTGAAAGATGTTCGCTTTCCCTGTGTGAGGATACAGAGGAGGCGTGGACCCAGGCCCTGCCCCAGGAGGTGCACATGCTGCCTCAGGAGTTGGAGAAGCTGATGGAAGAGACTCAGCTGGAGCTAGGTGAGCTAGAGAGCCAGCTGCTGTCCCTTACCAACACCATGACAGCCAATTTGCTTCCACTTCCTTGAGTTGCAACAGTGTCTGGTGTCCCCATGACCTTTCAAGTGCAAAATATCTCTTGTGTACCCGGCTAACCCAGAATTGTTCTCAAGTTAAAAGAAAATACATGAAAAAACAGTTTTCTGACATTAGACAGCAAGCAGCCAGGGTAGTATATTCTAAGAGTGAAAACAAAACAAAACACATGAGGTGACCGCTGTGATGGCCTCAGCTTACTGTCAGGAGCAAACACCCAACCTCCCTGTTTTCTTTGTTTGCCTCTGTGTGTGTGTGTGTGTGTGTGTGTGTGTGTGTGTGTTTATACTTGCTGATGTAAAATGAAAAGCAGATGTGAGTCCCCTGAGTCTTCCAAAGCTTCCTCTTGGTTCTTGCCCTGCAGGTCCTACCTTACGGATGGTGACAGCTCGGAGAACGTCCAACAGCTGAGGGGAGACAGTATATATACTTGGCTGGGCAGCCAGTGGAGCCAGGCCTGCAAGCCCACATCTGAGATGTGACCAAGATTCATCACTGGATTCCCATCACAAACTTGGGAAGGCCATCTGTTGCCACCTGTGGCTGTGCCAGTGCTGCAATGGAGTCTGGTTGGTAATAATACTCCAACTGTCACTGACCATCTGCTCATCGAACTCTTCAGTCCCTTACAAACTGCTCAGCGCCCAGAAAAGCACTTCTGAGAATCTCTGGAGAGAGGGACACACACTGTGATCACAGTATACTGTTTGGGATGAGGATGAGCATAGCTGGGTGGGAGTAGCTCACAGCCTAATGGCGACTCATTCCTCAACATACAGAGCTTAATAACAGGAATATAAATAAAGTTCCAGCTGTTATGGGAGACCAGGGGAGGTTCTTTGAACTCTGCACACTGAGGAGCCCCTCAGGCAGGACGTGAGATGTTGAAGCTTGGGCCCCTCTAGACTGGATGGCAACAATAAAGCTGCTGACACCTGCAGCCCAAGTTCTTGATGAAATCCCAGGGAGAGAGAGACCCAAGCCCAGCCCCCCAGCGTGGCGCATCTTCAGGCAGGACAGTCTTTCTCTGGTTTCTCATGGGGGGACATTTTAATGACCACAACGATAAGGCAATTTCATGACCGTTTAAACCATGCTAAGCTGCACAGAGGGCATACACTTTTTAAATTATTCACTTTTTCAGGTACAGTTGGCATTCAATATTATTTTATTTTAGGTTCAGGTGAAGAGAGCATACAATTTTAGTTAGCTGGAAATTTTATACAAGTAGTGGAAAATGCACAGTAGTCTCCCTTATCCGCGGTTTCGCTTTCTGCCATTTCAGTTAGTTAACCGTGGACAACTGGGGCCTGGGAATACTAAATGGAAAATTCTAGAAATGAAAAATTCATAAGGCTTAACTTATGCACCGTCCCATTCCATCCCTCCCAGGATGTGAATCATCCCTTTGTCCAGCCTATCCCCGTTGTGTACGTTACCCCTCCCCTACCCCCACCATTCGTCACTCAGTAACCATCTCAGTTATCAGATCAACTGTCATGGTATCACAGCGCTGGTGTTCTACTAACCCTGATTGTACTTAACAATGGCCACAAAGCACAAAATGCTGGCAATTCAGATATGCTAAGGAGAAGTCATAACGTGTATGTATGTATCGGGAAAAATAGTATTTATATGGTTCAGTACTACCCTCAGTTTCAGGCATCCACTGGGGGTCTTGCAACATGTCCGCTGTGGATAAAGGGGGGGGGGATGTTGTTGTTGGTGGCTGCTGTATTGATATGTTTAAGGGACAATGAGGCAAATAATCTTTCTCTGACCTGCCTCTCTGGATTCTGCCCTTATGAAGACTTTTTAAAACCGGGCATTGTGGTACGAGAAACACCTGAGACGTCAAGGGCCCAGATTCTAATGCAGGCTGGGCCAGGAATTAACTGCATGCTCACTGCTTTCAGTTGTGGTCCTCGTGACTTCCGAAATGGCGTTCTGCAGATCGTGCTGGTCACCCTACATCTGCTTTACTCTGGCTGGAACAGAAGGTGCCCCACCACCTCTACAATATCCGTGTATATACAATATACTCTACAGTATGTATTTGTGGTCTTCCTTTAGTGGCCAAAAGGATCACTTTCACAGCGGAAGGGGTTAGGCTACCTACTACCTTTCCTACCTTTACAAGGGGAGAACTTCAATCCCGGCCTGAAGACCACACTCCCTGCCACCAACCCCCTGACATCAATACCCCAGATTATAGAGCTCAGAGCTCCATCCTGGTACACCCCTGACGGCAGAACCACCAGCTTCCTTGGTCACACTTGTGTGTATTGCAAAGAATAGACATCTACAAGTGGGAGTTTCTCCGACAAACAAATTTGACAAGAAGAACACAAGTATTTTTCAAAATCCAAGAAACCAAAGCAACAAACAAGTATCACAGGGACAGGAACAAGGGTAGAGAAATCAACAGCAGACCTTCTAAGTAAAATTATCTAAAGAAATGGCTTTAAAGAGACTTAGTGAGAATTCATTCCGTCTTGGAGTTTAGTTCCATACTCGAAATAAGACCAACGACTATGATTGGCTCAACTCGTCTGAGGTGACAAGCATCAAACCAAGTAGCTATGGCCAGGGTACTCAGTCACACACCCAAGAGAAGGGTGTGTGTGCAGTGGGAAGGTGACAGAGAAAAGGTGCCTGTTGGGCAGACCAATCAGCCTGTGACTACTGCCTTCACCCTGTAGGTCACAAACACGGGACGTATGCGTTTTGACACCTTTCCATATATAGAATTCCAAGATCCTTTGTGTAAGCACAAGTGCACACATCGGAAACAAGGAAAACTACCGAAAGACAAAGAGAAACCCAAAGTCACAGCCCGCCAAAGGCGAATCAGGTCAAATCCATCAAGAGCCGATGTCTTGGTCGGCTTTGTTAAAAAAAAAAATGTTTCTTTACTTACTGTATTCCCTTGACATCATTCCTGAGACTTTAAATGGCCGATTCTGGAATAATTTTCACCAGCTTCACTCAGGGTTGTGTTCGTGGCGCTCCTCACGTTGCT
>NW_017731678.1:0-5864 GCF_001890085.2 Hipposideros armiger
GTCATGACTTTTCCGCCAACCCAATATATAAAAGTGCTTTGAAAGATACCCAAATATATACAATTTAGTCTATTTGAAAGACAGTTGCTTAAGGGTCAGTCAGGAGCTGTTATAATATCCAAATGCAAAAGGAACATTTTAGTTGATGGTCTGATAAACATTTACATGCTTACTATTTTTGTGGAGTTTGTCATGTTAATCCACTGATACGTGTTTTCCACTCTATGCAAACATAATTATAATATTATTAAATTTGACTTTGTAGACTTTTAGCATTTTTTCCCCTCGGTATATAGCTCCTCCTCCCCCAGTTTAATTTCTGTTGAATAAATGAATATCTTGAAGTACAAATGAAAAGAAAGAAAAGCATTCAAAGATAACACATCCAGAAGCCCTCTAAATCTCCCTAGAAATTGCAGAGAAACCTTGACTAATCCCTATCCCACATATTGTTTGCCAAAGAACCTTTAAAAATCCACTCAGAGTCCTATTCACAGTGGACAGAAACCTTTTGTGAGTTATCAGGTTAAGATGCCAAAAACTTCTTGGTTTCCAATTTGATTTATAAAATGCAGAGTAAGACAGAAAACAGGTCTATTTGATGGTGGGAAAGAAGGGAAGACAAGTTTGGTAAAAGTCCTAGTTAGCATTGGTTGGTCTTGGCAAGAGTTGCTGTGGTGGGGTTGAAAGACCAAAAATGAGTGCATGAGCCTGGGTTTCAGAAAAAATTATGGTGTGATTTGCAAAACTGAGTCAGTCAGGTAGAGAGCCCTGGAAGGAGGTGGGAGGGTGGTGGACAGAGACAAGGATAAATGATTAAATTTTCTCTAAATAAACATTTTTATTGAGGCAACACACGCATACAGAAAACTGAATTTTTAGAAAGTCAATTTATCCATGAAACCACCACGTACCTACACCGTGAAACAGAATATCACCAGCAATTCAGGAGCCTCCTTTGTACCCCTTCCTAGTGATTAGATTGCATCCTTTCCTCTCAGAGGAAACTGTTACTGTGAGTTCTAACATTATTCAATAGTTTTCCATACAGTACGTAATCTTTTGTATCTGCCTTCTTTTGTTCAATTACACTTGTGAAATTCATTTATATTTTTGCTTGTGATAGTACTTCATTCATTTTCATTGCTTTATAGCATTTCATCCTATGTATATATCTTATCAGCATCGTTATCATAAATTTAATCTTAGCATATCAATTCGTGATTTTATATATTTATTTTATATTTGTATATCCATAAACAGTATATTGTATTATTTTACATTTTGAAACTGAGTATAAAAGATATTAAATTGTACATTTCATTGTACAACTTGCTTTTTTTGGCACATATTTTAATATTTGTATTTCTCCTTCATTCATTTTAACTGGATGATCTTACTAGTACTTGTTTATCCATTTCTTCTGAAAATGATAATTTTTTTTTGTCCTAGCTCTTTGCTTTCTAGTTCACTGCTGCAATGTAATTCTTATCCATGTCTCATTGTGCCTGTGTATGAGAGTTTGTTTAGGGCTGAGGTGGGCACTAATGCATTTCGGGCAGAACAATTCTTTGTGTGAAAGTTTCCTGTGCACTGTAGGATATTAAGCATTTCCGGCTCCCAGGGTACTATTTGTCAGTAGCAGCCCTCCAGTCATTAATGACAACCAAAAAATTGCTCCCATTCCCCTCACATTTGTAGATGCCCTTGGGTGGCATTTAGGTAGTTTCAGATTCAGAATCATTGATCTTTTCCTCAACTGGAATTTTGCGAGACAAGCAAGCCCCACAGAAAACAATTTAAGTGACTATTTTCTCTTATCTCTTAAGGACGTACATAATACATAGTGTATTCTTATATGCACAGAAGAAAAATTAATTTATTATATATAATGGCTACCTTAAGGCATTAAGACTTAATTGCCTTGCAGAACCTCTGTGAGAAAGGTTGGGCTATAGAGCTAGACTTGTAAGAAATGAGTGATAGGGTCTGCACATATGTGATTTTACTGAATAACAGCAAAATGATCTCCACGTATTATGTTCACACTCTTATCAACAGCAGAAGAGAATTCACATTTCCCCCCACGTCTTTAGCAATGCTTGGAACCTCTAGAATTTCAAAAATTTGTTCAATTTAATGTGTTTGAAACGGTATCATTTTGTGATCTTAGTATATTTCTGATTATGAGCCGCTTTGAACATCTCTTCATATGCTTACTGGTCATATGTTTTCTTTTGTGTTTCCTGGTTCACCTGTTTCACATATTTTTAGTTGAGTTGTTTTTCTTCTTTTTAATTGACCTGTATTAAAGAAAAATTATTCTGACACTCATTAAAATGGTAAGGCAGATTAAGTCAAGACTATAACAATATGGCTTGACTATAGAGGACAGAGATTGGACTCAACTCAGAATACGGCAATGACAATTGAGGATTCATAGATAGCAAGCAGAGTGAGGAGGTCAGTGGATAGACAATCACTAAGAGGAGACATCAGTGGGTAGGGGGGATTCTTGCTAAATCAACTTAACAGGGTTATTGCTGAAGGCAAGCCAGCATGATCAGATATCAGGGATAGGGGGATTCTTACTAAATTGATTTAGCAGGATTCTTGCTACAACTGGACTCTGCGAAGATGGACACAGAAGCCCAAGACTGAGGCCTAGTTTAGAAGAGGATTCAGAGGAATCTGACTAAAGTTTGGTCAAGGACAATCTGTCATTTCTAGATCCTGATCTTCACTTATCAAATGGGTTAAAACATATTTTGAAGTCTGTGACTTCTCTTTTCACTTAGTTTATAATACAGTTTATTTAAACATTTTAAATTTTAATGTAGTCCATGTAGCAATTACTTTTCTTCAGGCTTTGTACTATCAGAGAGTTAAGAAATCTTCCCTTTGCCAAGGTAAACAAGACATTCTTCCCTTCTTTTAAAATTTAAAAGTTTAATTTCCCATGTGGAACTTATTTTTGTATATAAGAAAAAGATAGGTTATTTTTGTCTGTATAGATGAGCAGTTATCCTAGCTTCTTTTATGAGATGGATCATTTCGTCTCTGCTGTATATCAAGTTTCTATATATAAATATGTCTGTATCTGGGCTTTCTAGCTTCTTCCTGCTTTACACCACAAAAGTTCCTGCTCTAAGCCACACTACCTAAATCATTATAGTTTTTAGTGAGCAGTAACTCCTAAAAAAAGGCTCCTCACTTTTTTTAATTGAAAATTATATTTGTTCTTCCACATTAATATCATTTTGGGTTTTCTTATTGACATTGCATTGAACTTAGAGATCAGCTGAGGGACAGCTGACATCCTTATAATATTTTAGATTTTCTTTGTTTTGTAATTTTCCGTATAAATGTCTTTGAACTTTTCTGAGGGATTTATTCCTAATTACTTTGTAGCTTTGGAGGTATCTCTTTCCTACTATATTTTCTAATTGGTTATTACTGATATGTAGGAATGCACAGATTTCAGTGTATTGGTTTTGTAACCTGCAATATTACTGAACTCTACTGTTTCTTGTATTTTATTTAGATTTTTCTAAGTAGACATCAAAGAGCAAATAAGCACATTTGTTTTCTTCTTTTCCAATTATTATAACTATTACTTTTCTTGTCTCATTACATTGGCAAGTACTCATGGGATAACTCTGAGTAGAAGTAGTGATAATGACATTTTTTTCTTATTTCTGACTTTGAAGAGAATGCTTGTAATTTCAGTAGGTTGCTCGCTATAATTTTCTTTCTTTCTTTTTTTTTTTTTTAAAGATTTTTATTGGGGAATTGGGGGGATGGGAACAGTGCTGGNAATTTCATTTATCTTTTTTGGATCTCTTCTCCCCATGCCTGCAAACATGCTCGTCTTTTCTACCTTAAAGTCTTCTCTTTTTCCTGACTCTGATACTCCCCAAGACTTCTCAAACCTTCTATCCTTACCCTGTCCACTGATCAACTTTTCCAAAGACTAGCTAATCCTGAAGTTAGACTATGTGTCAGACATTTCAGACATTGTCTTAATGGCTTTGCATATATTAACTCATTTACTTCTTATAGTAACAACCCTAGGAGGTGAGTACAATTATTGTCTCCACCTTAAAGGTGTGGAAACTGATAGAGACTTTAAACGACTTAGCCAAGGTCACACAGGTACCGAGTCAGGATTTAAACCCAAGACATTTGGTTCCAAGGCCCATGTGGTTACCATTACCCTGTAATACACTGCCTATTCTTTCTACTTGCTGACTAGTCTTTAGGTGCTCCTTCCTCTTCATCATCTCCTCAAATATTTAATTGTATATAATTAAAAAAAAACCAAACCTATTCTCTGAAATTTCTCTTTGGAATGTTACAAGTGATTTTTCTAGGGAGCATGCTGTATTCTTACCACTTATCTTTCTTTCTGAGGCATTCCTGTAGTATAGCACATACTTGAGTATCCATTATTAGCTAAATGATAGGAATATACAGGCAAATTTTTCACCAGAAGCCATTCCTTATCTCATGGAATTGCTCATTGGTTGGTTTCTGTGACACGATACTATCCTTCCCCTGCCATTTTAACTTTCCTGGTGCTTTCTCTGTATCTCCTTTTCTTGTAGGGCCAGTGGGTGTGGAGGAGAAAACAAGGGCTTTGGAGTTCACGTTTCAGCAAATAAAATGTTAGTTGTGTGATTTGGGGAAAATTAATTAACATCTCTGAGTCTTTGTTTGCTCACCTATTAAATGATAAGCAAAAATCCTTAAATTAATTAATTTTTGTGAAAATTAAATAATTTACTATGTATCAACTATGTAACAATGTGTCTGACACATTGTATGCATGTGATAAATGTATGTTTCCCCCCTTTTTCCACTCACCAATTTCTTTTCTTCTCTTTCATTAGTTTTTAATCATAGTGATCTCATCAGATCCTGTCACTTCGACTTTCATTCCCCTGGGAATTCCTATTCTAAATCTATATGCTTAATTATTTACAGATTACTGGTTGGAAGAGGGCTTCTAGTATTAAGCCATCAAGGCTTTTGAATCTATTTGTATTTTCCCACTAAAATAGAGTAACATAATGAGAGGATAAAATGAGAGAATTCTATGCTTTATTATCTCCATTATTTATCTTTTGAAAAATTTTGAGTACTTTTCCTAAGTTTGATTTTTAAAACTTGGGGGCCACCTGATAATAAAGACAACCTCCTGAATATAAATGCTTGCAGGCCTGCCATTGGCCTTCTGTCAGGTAGGCTAAGAGAACTTGAAACATTTACTCTAACTTAATGGAATGAAATTTTAAAGTCCAATTTAATTTACTACTTGAATGATAATCAGTTTTTGCCCTACAGATTCTCTATCAGAGTTGTTCAGCCATGCACTTATTAAATCCAGTTGTATCTGTCACCCTCTGACACATTCAGTTCATTTGAAAGGACATTAACCTAATGGCACCTTAATTATGTATGAAAGATATTTGATTGTCATATTATTGAAATAATTGGGGTGCATAAAATCTTAAAATTGAATTAAGGGTTGTAGTTAGTGCTGTTAATTTTTTAATCTGGATATAGAAATTTCCTACAGATTAATTATAAAAACGACACATTTAGTGATACAAATGTAAAAATCATAATTTAAAAGATGAGCTAGAGCCCCAGTGAATAACGTTCCACTACTAGAGACAGTATTATTACATGCAATCTAAATGAAATCAGGGCTAGAGTGGAGAGGTCTGAAAAAGCCAGAGCAACTTGCCAGAAAGGGAAATCCTCCATTCACAGCTACTTTTGCTTTTCCAGATACAACCGGGTACCAGATATATAAATTTGGTAAAAGCATTTCAGTTGATAGAAGGTGAATGTGTGGA
>NW_017731678.1:9909-47125 GCF_001890085.2 Hipposideros armiger
CAGTGTCACTGGCCCTCATATGTGGGATCCGAACCGGGGCCCTCTGGCGTCCCAAGCCAGTTCTTAACCATCGCGCCACTCGGCCGGCCCTCTTTCTTTTTTTTAAAGATACTTTTACATTAAAAAATGTCTTCATATTTGTAATTTACTGTTTTTTTCAGTTTTGAATTTTATTGGGAATTTTTTTTCCTTTTTCTATACTAACCAAGTATGGATAATCTATAAGCAGTTAATTTTTCTGCTTTTAGAATTGGGGAGTCTCAAAGCAGGGTGAAATTCTAAATGAATAAATAAGTATATTTTCTCACAAAAATTGTATCATTTTTGAACTACATAGTATTATTCATCAGGTGTTCATTGATGAGTAACATGAAAATTAAAGCAACTTTGCTTTGTCCAAAGAATTGAGTCAGATTGATCTGAGTTTAAATTTGGGCTTCGACAACTAATCAGGTTACTTTACTTTCTTAAAACTCATTTTCTTTACCTGTAAATGGGCAGAAATCTCTACCAGTCAAGATTGTTACTAGGATTAAATGAAATCTTTCAAAAGTAATGAATCTGGATGGTGAACACACAATGTGAGATATAGATAATGTATTACAGAATCATACACTTGAAACCTATGTAATTTTACTAACCATTGTCACCCCAATAAATTTTAATGAAAAATAAAAGTAATGAATAAGCATAGGTAGTCAGTAAATATTAAACCTTATTACACTACCATGCTACCAAACATCACTATATTCCTGAGACGCAGTGGGGATTAAGTGAGAGTACCAGTGGCCAACATTGTTAGGACTCAGAGCCACAAAGTCTTCTATTTCCTTGGCAGAATATTGAGCAACTCATGAAAGAGTAGGAGACTTGCCTAAAAGCTGTGGAATCATATGTCAGGCTTATCAGCACATGTGAACTGGAAGGAGGAAAGCATTTTCTGCAGTGGGTTTTCTATGAAGGTAGGGTAGGGAACATTTTGAAGATTCAAAAATAGATGGATCTGTACTTCAGTGCAGAAGCAATTTATAGCCAAGAGTTATATTGATGAAGGTTTCCAGAATAGATGAGGAGAACAGGGCTTTCATGGTAGTCTTCAGAGAACAAAAACTAAATAGCAAGTTTGAATAAAGGATACGAAGGCTATTGGATTGAATTTTCATATTGATGTGCTTTCCTTTCAGAACAAATTTCCTGGTGTCAAGGTTCATTAGAAGAGACTTTGAGGGACAAAGTCTTATGTGCTAGGCAGTGCCGTCTTCAGGAGCATCAGAGAGGAAAAGCAGAAGAAAATGGCCAAGGGCTGGGGTGGGATGGGGCAGTGCCATGTCTCCAGTTGGAATAGAAGAAACCCTGTGGGCCCCCAGTGTGTACGGGATACTCCTTTATAAGATGTCTTTGTTGGCATTGCCCCAGCACAGAGTAATGAATGAAAATAATAGATTAACTTCTATAATAATGAGTTTACCAGGAGATGGAGAACTGGTATGGAAGAAAGGTTTGGAAAAATTGTCAAGAAAGAGGGAGTTGGGAGGATCTGCTCTGACAGCTGAAGCTATGGTGAAGGAGCGAGGTCTGAGGGGTATTCAGAAGTAGTGCCCTGTGTGCTGAATGACTTCTCCCTCAGTGGTTCATTATTTTTATTTTTTTCATTCTTTGGTAAAAATTAATTTTCAATGCTTTTGAAGTCAGATATTGGTACTTTTGGAGCCATTATTATGTTGCAATGGGCTGTAAGGAGAGGAAAGGCCAGATTTCGTGTATACAGAAAAAGACTAGAAAAATGAATCATTTCAAGGAGTTTGTCATTGAAAGGAAGAAAAAATTCACTGAAATACCAGGATTTGGGATTTTGTCAATCTGAGAGAGATTTCAGACAGGAAGGAAAGACAGGGAGTGGAGAGGGAGAGGCTGGCGATGCAAAAGAGAATGGAAGTTATAGGAAGGACATTTGATGGAGCAAATTCCTAGAGAAGAAACAAAAAGGGAGTTAGAACACCAGTGGAGCTGTTGGTCTTGACAAAGAGAAGGGTTTTACTCTAAGATCGAACAGAAGGTGGAGAACGTGTGGGTGGAGAGAAAGGAGTGTGTGTCAGATGGCCTCCATCCTAGGCAGGTGGGAAGTGGTGATGAAGGAGGGGGTGGGGGGACTGGAAAAGGCTTGGATTGCACCCTCTGTTAGTGTGTTTCTGAGGATTAGAGATGATAACAGATTGCTGAGTAGAAAGGCAGAATTCTCAGCCCTGAGCCTGTGTCCTTACTTTTAGGGGTGGAAATGTTGACTTTTGCAGCCTGGAGCCCACGAACTTGGGCACCGTTCTGCACAGATGTGAGGCACAGAATGCAATAGCCTGTCTGGGCAGCATCCCACATTGTGGCAGACAGGGAGAACGGCCTGCCCGCAACCTTTGGAGGGTGCAAGGAGCCAGGCGGTCACATATGAAAATAGCCTGCTCCTGTGTACAATGTTCCAGCAACATCGTTTTGTACTCCACCTCCTGGAATGCCCTGTCCCTGCACATATTTTGTTTTCTTTGGTCTCTGAACCATTCTCGGTGTCAGGTACAAGAACCCATTAATAAGCATGTTAAATTTCTATTACCTGTTACTCCTGAATAACTGACAGCAATGATAATGATGGTAGTAGTTGGTGGGGTGATGGTGTGCAGGGAATATACTCAGAACTTTACAAATACCGGGGGTGCCAAAAAATGTATGTAAGTAGACACTTTGGTCAACGTTGCTCAAGCAGTAGTTCGTCGTAATCAGAAGTGTCTGGATGCTGATGGTAACCACTCTGAGCACCTCTTGTAATTGCAGAAGTCAAACATGACTTGTATTCATCTTTTATTATCGGTATATATCGAGTATTACAATTTTAATAGTTTTTTCCTTTCTTAAAATGTGTATACATTTTTTGCACCCTCTGTATTATTCATATTGATAAAGTGGTGTGATAATCTCCATTTCACAGATGAGAAAAGTGAGTTTCAGGGTTTAGGGCTTATTTAAACTTAGGTCGATCCTCTCAAAGTTTTTTTTTTTTTCAACAAAACTAAATTGCTTCCTGATTTGCATGCTTCTCATCAACTAAAATGGCTACTTTTAATGAAATCCAAATATAAATTCATTTTTGTTTTTTGTGACAAAAATTTTTTATCTATTGGGTTGTCAGAAAAGTCATGACGCATTTTTGCAACGAAAAACATAGAAAAAATACATCATGACTTTTCCGACATCTACCATGTACTTGGCTTTTTAAAGGCGCTTATGGACACGTAAACATAGTCCAGTGTGAAGAGTACTTGTAGTAGAGCTACACACAGATTTCTGGTTTGAGACAGATGTGGCACATGCTGGGGTGGGAAGTGATGAAAGTGAAGTCACGGATGCTCTCCTGAGAAGGTGATGCTTGTACCCATCCTGAAGGATTGCTGGATAAATAAGACTGGGTGAAACGGTAACCTAGGTGCAAAGGGTACTTCCACTATGATTTGTAAACATTCGGCCTTTTCTAATTTTGAAAAAGTTAGGGAGGTGTCCCTGTAAAGCAGGTGGTCATCACTCCCCTTAGGAAGCTGTTTGATGAAGTGCGATAGCATTTGTAACAGATGTAACCCGCCGGTTGTTACACAGAATTTAAAGGGATTCATTAACCCACTGAAGTGCCTCTACAAGTTCCCAGCTAATGCTCTCTGATGTCAAGAGATACTTGAAAAAAGAAAATAAATGCCCAGGGGTAAGTGTAGAGGGCACCGTAGTAGGTGTCTTATAGCTATTACTATGAGGCTGTTTAATTCCAACAACAGCCCTGTGATACAGGTATTAATATTAAATCTATTTACAGGTGAGTACATTAAGACTGTTCAGTAACTCTCACAAGTTCACACAGGTGATTAATGGGAAAGCTACAGTGAGATCCTCTTTTGGGGCCTTGAGTTCCAAGCCCATGTTCCTTCCATATACATGACACTATGTTCCTAATGGGAAAATTGCTCTAATCAGTTCTGATGTCTAACAATTAATTTACAAATGAACTTTTGGAATACAACTTGTACTGAGTTCAGGATTGCTTGCTTGCATAGTGAAACCTTGTTAATTTTTGACTCTAGTAAATCTGTCATAGCTGATAAATTACAATTTGTTATATTTTGCTTATAGGCTGGGCTGGAGAGTTTCTTGGCAGCATCTATAAAATTTGCTTTTGAAGCAATTTGTAGGCAAGTTTTACCTAATGTTTTAAAGTTATCTAAAGAAAAACAAAGTTGCTATTATGTAACTCATGCATATGCTACATTAACCTTATCAATGCAATGCAGCAGGTTTTCCTAAGGATCTCTGCCATACTCTGAGCTTGCTGCGGGAGCCCTTTGTTAGTGTGAGTTCTGGGAAGCAATAAAAGTATATTTATCTAAACACGTTTTATTCTAAATTGCTTTCACTAATCAAGCAGGACTTTTCTTTATTTAGAAGAATTAGTAAGGTTTTACTCAATTAAGCTTGATGTCAAGTTAATTTTACCCCCATTACTATAATGAAAAATTGCTGTGTTGCTCTGTCATGCATGCTGATTGATTTTGAAAAATTGAGAATGAATGCAATACATTTTTCTCTGATAAATGAGGAAACAATTTGAGAGGTTCAAGTAAATTATTCTGGGCATCAGAAAAGTTGCTTAATTCTATCGTGTAGAAAGCCCATTTGCAAACCAGCATAAGCAATGGAAAAATTGAAATATATATTCTATCGTTGGTGTGTCTTTTACATCAGCTTTTTCAAAGTTTTTTTTTAAGGTTGCATTATAAAGGATGTCCATATCATAAATGGTGGGCTTGCCTAAATAGGCCTTTTTCTTTTCATTGACTTCTACCATTTGCTCATTCAAAAATGTTTATACGGTGCTGTATTCTTTACATGCTACATCTTGCAATTTGGGAATAGTGGATCAAGACCCGGTAAGTAATTTTTACTCAGTGTATTGCATGATGGGAAACTAGCCAAAACATGAGGGGTTTTATTGTAAGAAATGAAATCCACATCCCAGGGAGACGCACTTGGGAATGTAGAATTTATACTATATTCTATTATTCCATGTTTTATTCTGTGTACTTCAAAATAAGGATCCTATATTAGAAAGATCACAAAGCTAAAGCATCTTGCAAATGAAGTGTGGTTTTGCCAAAAAGCTCTTTGAGTTTGATGCTACCATACTATGTAGTAGAGTATTAGCAGATTCTCTCTCTCTCTCTCTCTCTCTCTCTGTCTCTCTCTCTCTCTCTTTCTCTCTCTCTCTNCACACACACACACACACACAACACACTCACTTATAGATATTCATATGTCTCTATGTTTATATCTATTCAGTTTTATGTCTGAGGCAAATGTCCAGATCACAAATACCACTTTTATAACTACTAATACTTCACTGGTAACCTTAGTGAATAAGAAAGTAATTAAAGATGTTTGAAAACCAAATAAAGTGCTCACCCTTAATAAATGTACCATCAGGTTAGAGTCAGATCACTGATTGGGTGGTGACATTTGATTTTACTGTATACCTGTTTTTTAGATAGGGGGTTTTAGTTTCTTTCTGAGGATCTCAATCTAACTAAATTAATGGCTTCTCATTTATTTTAATTAAGTGGTGACTTCTTCTTGTCTTTAGCTTTGCTCACATGTTAATCAGTGACCCAGTTTATTCAGATATAAGTTTTGAATTCTTATCAGAAAAGAGAGATCCAAAGGCGTGAGCCTAATTATTTTTAAAGTGGTTGGAGTACTATTGCTTTTTATTTTTGTTATCAGGAGTCAGAGCATTAAAAGTAAAAAAACCCCACAAAACTTCATTTTATTTAATTTTCTACATAGGAATCTGAAGTTGCTTAATGAGCGTGACTTTATTAAACCTTTATAGCAACTCGGTGAAGGCAGGTTAAAATAAAAAGAAATCAATAGCTGAGAAAGCATCAATAAAGATTCCCTTTGAAGGTTCACTAACCTGTGCAGGCCTCTGGGCTGCTGCTTCCTAGTTCATTTACTTTTATTACTAGGTTATAAAATACATATTGGAAAAATGGAAGTGAGGGATCAGTATTCATTGTTTTCTAGGCTACAAAGCAAACACCCAAATCTTGAGGTTGCTTTATGTTTGCAAAGTAAAATCGTAAAAAGTCCTTTCCTGGGAAGGCATCACTTTTGCAGAACTAGTCCACATTCTATTTGGATTCTTTGTAGTTTTTGTGACTTGAACCAAAATTTCAGAGCCATGCAACTTATATAGTAAAATAATAATGGCAATTTAAATTGGGCCTTCTTTTGTGGTAACATTTCACATTCTGAATGACATCCTGGTCTATAGGTCCCATCAGTGAAGCTGTATTAAAGGGCAGGGAGGGGGTATTTAGTTATCTATTCTGTCATTCATTTACTTGTCGTGTGTCCTGTGATCACCTGCCCTGTGCCATGCTCTGTTCTATACCCTGGAGATATTGTGGCAGATTAGACAGAAGATGTGCCTGCTCTCTGGCACTTGTTTCATTCCAGTGGGATACCCAGTCTAATATCACAGAATTACAAAGGCTGTGCGGGGAATTAAAATGTGGTGACGTGCTGATGTCTGGTTGGCTACTTTAGTTTGCTTGTGCAGGGGCACACTTAAGCTAAAATCTGAACTGTAAGAAGCAGCTATCTATGCAAAGACCAGGGAGAAGAAGGTCATGGCTGAGGAAAGAAACAGTGTAACATTTCTGGGGTGGGAAAGAGTTTGGTGGGTTTTAGGAATAGAGAGAAAGTCAGAGTAAGACACAATGGATGCTGATAGAAAATGACATTGGAAAAGGTTCTAGATAGAACGCTTTCTTCAAAGTTAGTGTTACTGTGTTATAACACTTAAATAATATTGATAATCTCAAGGCTGTGGCTCTAAAATTATATTGTATTAAATGTAACAAACTCAAGAAGGGGCAGTCAAGAAAAACAGCCGTATTTTTCCATCCATGCTGGTCAGTAAGCAACAGATTCTATGGGGTAGATTTGAAAGCCCAAGGATAGTGTTTTTACCCCTCAGTAATTGGAGGTATTAATTTGAAGGTGCCTGAAGTATTAGCAAACCTCAGGGTGTCAGCTTAGTGTATTCTACTTAGAACAGAGGTACTTCAATCACTGGTACCTTCCAGGATGGAGGCTGGCAAGAGCAATAAAATAACCCATTGTTGGAACAATAAATTACTGAATTCAGGCTTTCTTATCTAAAAAACTCAGTTCTTTTGAGCAATTTCTCTGCCTTTTATTATTGTGTGGGCTTAGGAGTCAAACTGTCTGGGTTCAAGTCCTGGCTATTCCATTTCTAGCTATGTGGCTTTCGTCAAGTCCTTACTTCTAGTATCCTCATTATTTCAGCTACGAGGTCAGACAATTAAGTTCGCGAACTCATCCTAGAAAAAGTGCTACATACCTCATTGCTGACTATCACTATGGTTACCTTGGAAGTACTACCCTTGGGAAGCTATGCACCAACGCCAGTACTTAGTCCACCCTTCAGAGCAATTTTGGAACTTTTTCTGCAATGGCCATCAGAGCTGTTGTCGTATTACCCTTGATGTCCTGAATGTCATCAAAATGTCTTCCTTTCAATATTTCCTTTCTCTTTGGGTAAAGAAAGAAGTTATTGGGAGCCAGATCAGGTGAGTAGGGAGGGTGTTCTGATACAGTTATTTGTTTACTGGCTTAAAACTCCCTCACAGACAGGGCCGTGTAAGCTGGTGCATTGTTGTGATGCAAGAGCCATGAATTGTTGGCGAAAAGTTCAGGTCATTTAACTTTTTCATGCAGCCTTTTCAGCACTTCCCAATAGTAAACTTGGTTAACTCTTTCTCCAGTTGGTACAAATTCATAATGAATAACCCCTCTGATATCAAAATAGGTTAGCAACATCATTGCAACAAGTTTGTGAACTTAATTGTCAGAACTTGTATGATTCAGATGTTAGACATATTCATCTCATGGCACTTAGGAGAATACTTTGAAACAGTAAGTACTCAATAGTGTTAGCTGCCTTTGTTGCTACTATTCTTAATTTTATCTCCCCCTCTTTTAGCAATCTTCCGAAAATGGGTAAGTCTCATAAAGTTAGATGCAAGATGGCTGCTGATAGAAATCTTCTGCCCCTCAGTGGTCACTAGGATGGAGGTGCTTAGAATGTAATTTTGGCATTCCACTTCTCCATTCAGTTCAGCAAAACAAGCTTATGTCCGTATTACTTAGTATCATTATTGTTAAAAACATTTATTGAATACCTACTAAGTTTAAGTTCTGGGCTGAAAAAAAATCTTTGTCCTCCAGGAGCTTCTGATCTGTCTCCACAACTTTCAGTCACAAAAAATTATCAAATAAAGAAAGAAAGATCAACAAAAACAATTCTGCACTGTCAGAGTGTTTTTACTATAGACAAACCAATTTGGAATTGATTAATGAACATTTTCCTATGCACACCCTTCCCATGTTGTGTGTAAATGTCCCTATGTTTGTTCTTCGGAAAGATTGAAATAGACACTTCATGTGACAATGATTTGTGAACCTGTCATGAAAGAAAAATGTACTTTTACTATTACGCTTTCATTTATTCAGACAACAAATATGCAGAGTGCCTGCAGTGCTAGATACTGGGTGGACAGCAGTGAACAAGGATAAAATAAAATCCCACATTGCGTAGAGATGACAGGTGTAGCTTGTTTGCCATAAATTTAAATCCTGTTTCTGCTCCTTGCTAGAGGTATGATTTAGGGCATGTTACTTAAACTTCTTTCTACCTTAGTCCCCTCATCTGTAAAATGGGGATACTAACCATATAGGTTGTGGCAAAGGTCAAATGACTCGTGTTCCTAACATTATCGTTATTACTGCTCTGTGCTCAGTGAGCACATCCTGTATCTCTCGTACTCAGTTCCCTGCTATAAAACTTCTTTTCTTAAACGGGTCGTCAACTCAGAGTGTCACAGTGATATCTTTAAGAGGCAACCTTTAGCCCTTGTGTAGAGCCCACCCCTCATTCTCAACATAAAAGGAGAAGTGGCCTCTGTTCTTCTGAACTATTACATATAGACCAGGGTGCTGGTTTCCCCTCACAGAGAACAGCTTTTTTATTTCTAACTCTCTGTGGCTCACTTTCTTCTCTACTGGCAGGGTGCCGATTTCTTAACATCCCGGCATCCTAACTGCCTGTTTTGTCACCGTGACTGGAGTTAGCACTTTTACTTTTCCCTCTTGTCATCTGTCTATCTTTCCTTGCCTCTTATCACTTTTCCCAAGCCTCTGGCACCCCTGGATCTCCTCTGCCAATCAGAGGGCACTCCCTCCTCTCTTGCAGGGCTGGTTAAGTCAATCATTTTGTAGTACATTGGCGAGGTCATCTATATTTCAGTTCGTTGGACATAATTCATGTCAAATGGTAAGTACAATAGGCGGATGCTGCACGAGGTAGGTTCCTCTGCCACGCCCCACACTATCCCTGTTTCCTCAGCTGAATTGTTCTGGAAGCAGATTAGATACCGAGCAGTGTAGATATTTGTGTATTTGGGGAGCACTGTTTTCCAGGAGCTGAACAAAAAATTTTTATAGCTTACATTAAAACTTAACCAATTACCTGGGGCTTCCTGACTCCCTTTAAGACTTCTCTGTAATAATGAGAGTTATGTGGGCTGGGGAGCACATTATACAGGCTTTTCATAAGAAATGATTCCCTGCTGCTCGAATGTACCAGAACATTAATGGTACCCTCATCTATAGTAACAGTAGGACGGTAGGCAACCTTTTAGAGCAGTGTAAGTAGTCCATTGGGAAAACTAAATAATTAGTATATACTTTAAATTCCATTGGCAAAATCATACCATATTTCTTCAAAACTCCTCCGATTTCTCCTAAATTATTTTTTTCAAGACAGTAAAATTATATAGTCCCAAACTGAAAATGAAAGACAATTATTTCAATTCGCAAAGACCAAAACAACTTGACTCACATTCCACAAAAAAAGTGGAGGGAAAAGAAACAGTTTTCAAGGTTTCTGGAAATTGTTATTTTCCTGTTAATGGTTATTTTCGTTAGCAAAGAGAGTTTTGGAAATAGCTATGAGATTTTTTCCTGAAACCAAATACTAGAGACTAAGTGCATTTGAATTATGTTTGGTCATATGCCTTAAAGATAAAGTTAATCTCTCCTTTCTCATATAAAGCTTCATTTTGGTTATAGTGAGCTGAGGATGACCTTTCAGGGCTAGAGGAAAGACAGAGGAACCACTAGCTATCAAGTACATTGAAATCACCAGGAAATATAGCCATGGAAGCAAAGCCCATCGAAATTTTGTGTTTGTATAGTGCCATTAACTCGTATTGAATCAATCGTGTCTTTTCCAGAAAGTGATGGCACACTCCAATAAGGATAAAAATAAGTACAAAGGGCAATTTACAAAACTCTGACCAACGTATAAGTGAACCAGAGGGGAGAGTGCAGTAACTCTGGGCCTTGGAACAGTGGCGCTGTGAACACACTTATGTCCAAAAAGAAAAGGGAAGGAAGAAGTTAACTAGAACCTGGAAGGAGCTAGTCGTTTTTTGGGTTTTTTTTTTCCACTTTTTAAAAAAATTGTGAAATAAACTTTTTTTAAAAATTAGTTTCAGCTGTACAACACAGTGCAATAGTTATACTTTTTACCCCTCAAAGTGACAACCCCCTCCCTCAATCTGCTGCCCCACTCCCCCTACCCCATATCATACATATCTGTTATAATTCCCTTGACTCCACTCCCACATTATACTCCATGTCCCGTGACTCTCTCTCTCTCTCCCTCTCTCTCTCTCTCTCTCNCTCTCTCTCTCTCTCTCTCTCTCTCTCTCTCTCTATATATATATATATATATATATATATATATATATATATATATATATTCAATTATGGTTGAGAAGGAACTGGTCTTGTACAGAAAGTTACTGTGAGTGGAACCATGGTCTTTAATTAGGGACATAGCCAGCCTACGTTACCCCTGGGAGTAAATACCCTGGTCTCCCTCTCTCTTTCCCTCTAATTTTATGTTGGAGCATTTTATTTGGAACCAACCAGAAGCCAGGAGCCTGGGAGCTCTTTGATAGAGTGCATACAGGTCTCATGGAACAGAAAACTGCGAAGAGTAGGGTGGAAAGTGGATCTGGTTGGGGAAATGAAAGGTATCTGGCATATTCCAACCTTTTGTTTTCTGTCTGCTTCTACTCTTGATGTTCATCTGGGTGAAAAATGCATGTTCCCAGCACAGGAAATGCACAAAGCCCCATCAGCTACCATATCATCCCTATGTGACATCAATTCAGGAATCTTGTAATGTGTAACTAAAATGTTGGCCACTGCCTGTATTCTTCACATAAAGTACTGGGGAAGGGGGAAAGGGAGAAAAGATGAAATGAAGAAACATAAATTTAAATTATAGCTGCTCTTCCCTTCTGTAGCTGGCCATAGGCCCACGGTGGTCATTACAGCTGCCTCCTTCTGTACGTTCTGTGTGTCCCTCACTGCCTGGCATTACTTTGACTGGCTAGCTCTTTTTCCATTCGAGGTGACCTGATCCCCATTCCTGCAGGATCTGAGTCCTTGCTGGTCTTGTCTAGGGTTGCTACCATTCTCCCTTGACTGTGACTGTTGGGAAGGGAGCGCTAAGAAGTGCTCCGCTGGGTCTCCTGGGTCATAAGAACCAGGTGGCAGGAAAGTTGCCATGCAGCCCAGGCCTTGCAGAACCCTCTCATATTCTGGGCTTCATATTCATAGCTCACCTATGGGTAACCAATTTCCCATTCCCCCATACTTTGAATATATGAAAAACCCAATTAAATCTGATTTGGGGGGGTCTGTTTCTTATGTCCATTTCTAGCATCCATGATCATATCAGTTAGCATCCCACTGAAAAACAGATGGGACACTCAAATTAACAGAATTTCAGGAAGGTTTATTTATAAGGTGTGCGTCAGGTGTAAGAAAATCACAGGGGTTATGCATGAACCAGGGACCAGTCATAGCAAAATTGTGACCACTCCTGGATCCAAAGGGTGGAAGTTACTAGAACCTGGGAAGAGAATTGTCCCGAGAAGAGCTGTGGCCTTCGTTTTAAGGTCATGGATAGCTTGACCACACAAAGGAGTATGAGAGGAATAAATACTTCTCCCTCCTCTCTTCCCCCTCAGCTCCCTTGAGGGCTCCCTAGTGGTCAGTTCAAATGGAACCCAGAGGACAAGGAGTCTGTAGTGGTGGCTCATTCAGGACAGCCGCAGGACAGAGGGCAGGGTGAGAGGGTGGGGAGCCATGCTGGAAGGGCAGATGGGAGCTATTTCTCACAGGCATGAAGTTTGAATCCTGGACGCTCCTTTCTGGACTATGAATTCCAACAAGACAGAGTCTTTTATTTATATGTCTATCCTCATTCTTAGCATAGTTCCTGCCTGCTCTAAATTAGGCACTCAGTAAATAGTTAAGTAGCCTAATCCCAACACCGTCTCTGTGACTTGGAGCAAGTCATTTATATTCTTGGATTGTCGTTTTCCTCATCTCTAAAATTAGGATACCAGTATCTGTTCTGTTTTACTTATGAGGATGTTGTAAAGGTCAAAAGAAAATGAAGTCATTAACGTATGGAAGTGCTTTGTAAACTGTAAAGTGCTGAGTTATCAAGATATTACTTCACATCTTTAAGATTCCTTCCCTCCTGTACCCAGTCAGTTATTTGATTCATGTAAATGTATTAACTCAGATTTCATACTTTTCACAGTGAGTTTTACTTTCTGGCTAATTAATCCTTTGACTCTTTCACACACCTTAAACTTCAGTAGTTGAAAGTTCAAAGCTTTCTTCCAGAGTATATTTATGCTCGAGCTCAAGCATTCTTGTTAAACGTTTCCTTTTTTTTTCTTCTTAACAAATCTTTTCACCTCCCCCCCACTTTTCTAAAGCTCTCTCTTTTTTTCTTAGATTTAATTTTTTCTCTTTTCTCTCCAGTAATTTTGATTCATATACTCTCAAATACATTCAAGGTTTGTACCTGAGAACTCTTTTGTCTTGTACACTTTTCTCTTAGGCAGTTTTATTTTTCTTCCTTGTAATAATGCTGTGTCCATCTGTACTTTGTTAGGTAAAATGATCTATGTGCTATAGTAAGTATCATTCATGGAACACTTAGCAGTTTATAAGTATCTCATTTAATCATCATAGCAATTCTATGAAGTGGGTAGTATCGAGGAATCTGAAGTCAGATTCCAAGTACTTTATTTTTTAAGAGCAGTTTTAGGTTCACAGCAAAATGGAGCAGACAGTACAGAGATTTCCCATAGACCCCCTGCCTCACATCAGTATAGCCTGTCCCATTATCAGCATTCCCCACTGGGCCAGTGCACTTGTAAAAATTGATAAACCCACAGTGACACAGCAACATCATCCAAAGGCCATAGTTTACAGGTCACTGTTGGTGTTGTACCTTCTATAGGTTTGGATGCATTTGTGATGACATGTATGAGTATACATCACTGTAGCATCATGTAGAGTATTTTCACTGCCCTAAAAATTCTCTATGCTCCACCAACCCATTCTTTTCCTTCCCTCAACCCTTGACAACTACCAATCTTTTTTTTTTTCTCCGTAGTTTGGCTTTTTCCAGAATGTCATATAGTTGGAATCACCCAGTACGTAGCCTTTTCAGATTAACTTCTTTCACTTAGTAATATGCATTTAAGATTCTTCAATGTCTTTTCATGGCTTGACAGCTCATTTTTGGGAGGGAGGGGATTAAAAATATTCCATTGTTTGGATATATCACAATTTATCCATTTACCTACTGAAGGATATCTTGGTTGTGTATGGGCAGGGGGTATATCAGAAATCTCTGTACTTTCTTCTCAATTTTGCTGTGAACCTAAAACTGCTCTTAAAAAAAATAAAGTTCTTCAAAAAAAGTTACTTGGAATCTGACTGCAGATTCCTTAATACTACCAACTTTATAGAATTGTTATGATGATTAAATGAGATGTTTATAGACCACTAAGTTTTGGCAATTAGGAATAAGGCTGCTGTAAACATCTGTGTGCAGGTTTTTGTGTGGACACAAGTTTTCAACTTATTTGGGTAAATACCAAGGAGCATGAATGCTAGATCATGTGGTAAGAATATGGTTAGTTTTGTAAGATACGGCCAATCTGTCTTCCAAAGTAGCTGTGCTCTTTTGCATTCCCACCAGCAATGAATGAGAATTCCTCTTGCTTCACATCCTCACCAGCATTTGATGTCATTGTTTCCAATTTTGGCCATTCTAATAGGTGTGCAGTAGTATCTCATTGTTGTCTTAATTTGCATTTCCCTGATGACATATGATGCGCAGCATCTTTCATATGCTTATTTGTCATTTGTATATCTATTTTGGTGAGGTGTCTGTTAATGTCTTTGGCCCATTTTTATCAGGTTGTTTTCTTGTTTAGTTTTATGAATTCTCTGTATATTGTATTTAATAGTTCTTTTTTAGATGGGCCTTTTGCAAATATTTTATCCCAGTATGTGGCTTGTTATCTCATTCTATTGACATTGTCATTTACAAAACAGTGTTTAATTTTAATGAAGTCCAAGTAGTCAATTATTTTTTTCATGGATCATGCCTTTGGTGTTGTATCTAAAAAGTCATAGCCTGTACCCAAGGTCATCTAAATTTTCTCCTGTGTTATCTTCCAAGAGTTTTATAGTTGTTCATTTTCATTTGGGTCTATGATCCATTTTGAGTTAATTTGTGTGAAGGGCGTCAAGTGTGAGTCTAGATTCTGTGTATCTGTGTGTGTATGTGTGTGTAGATGTTTACTTGTTGCAGCACCTTTTGTTAAAAAGACTATCTTTTCTCCATTGTATTGTCTTCATTTCTTTGTCTAAGATGAGTTGACTGTATTTATATGAGTCTATTTCTAGGCTCTGTATTCTGTTCTACTGATTTATTTGTCTAGTTGTTTATCAATACCCCACTGTCTTGATTACTATAGCTACGTAGTAATTCTTGAAGTCAAGTTGTGTCAGTCCTCCAACCATGTTCCTCTTCTTCAATGTTGTGTTGGATATATATATATATATATATATATATATATATATATATAAAATTTCCATATATATTTTAGAACCACAGAATAGCCACAAAATAATTTGCTGAGATTTTGATTGGGATTGCATTGAACCTATAGATCAAATTGGGAAGAACTGACATGTTGATAATCTTGAACCTTTCAATCCATAAGAATGGACTATCTCTGCATGTATTTAGTTACTGTTTTATTTCTTTCATCATAGTTTGGTGCTTTTTCTCATATAGATTATGTACACATTTTGTTAAATTTATACCTAAGTATTTAGTCTTTGAGGGGAACTAATATAAATGGCACTTTAAAATTCCACTTGTTCATTGCCGGTATATAAGAAAGCAATTTACTTTTGTGTATTAATCTGTACCTTACAACCTTGCTATAATTACTTATTAGTTCCAGGATCTTTTTTTTTTTGTCAGTTCGTTTGGATTTTCTACATAGATAGTCATGTCATCTGCCAACAAAGACAGTTATAATTCTTCCTTCCCAATGTGTATATACCTTTTATTTCTTTTTCTTGTCTTATTGCATTAGCTAGGACCCAAGTAACTTTCTGAAGGACACAGAGCTATTCAGTAGCAGTGCTAATAATGAAATCCATAACCATTTGATATCAAGGCACATACATACCCTTCAATCATTAAGCTAGCTTGCATTCAGTGTTCCTTTCTTTAATCTTACCTCGTTATTTGCAGTGTCTTAAAATGTTATTTTATTATTTGTATTTATATTACATTAATTTATGTTTTACAAGGATTTTTTTTTTTTGCAATTAATTTTTACTTGTTTGTTGTCATTTATACTTCCTTTTGTCACCTTCTTTGTGTTTTTTGGTGGGTAGCTACTTTCCTTTTTGGCTTGGTTTTCTTGTTTCCAGAGCTCTTCCTCTGTAAAATGATTTCAGCATGGAATGTAAAATTTGGAATTTAATTTTTATTTGCAGTGGTTGTTTTGCTTTACTTTCTTACCAACAAAACATATAGACAATAAACCATAAAAATTTTTCATTAATCATGGCTCATCTTGCCACCCTCAATGCAGAATGAAGTCTGTGCTTATGCTGGTCTTTGAAGCCATTAACCCCACACATAAGAGTTTCATTTTAGTGGGACTATACACCATCTTTTCAAGTCAGACCAAACCTTCAGGCAGCCTGCTTCTCCAGCTTTACCATGTTTGCTGATGGTAACTCCTGAGTCATCACAAATTCACTTTTGCCTCTTGCTGGTTCTAACCCTGTGGCTTTAATGTTGTGTTTTTTGAGTATTAAAATGATATACAATAAGTGCCAAAAAAATCCAGAACACCTATAAAAGATTAAAAAACAAAACAAATGAACAAGGATATTGCGCAGTACTCTCTCCCAGAGAAAATCATGCTTAGCATTTTTGTATGTATGATTTCAACTATATTGGCACTTAGACCATCATGAAGATATAATAGTAATTATTTTTACAAAAAGGTGCCCATTAGACATGCTATTTTTTTAAACCTCAACACTATGTTTTGGACATCTTTACATGTAGAAATATATAGACATTTATTATCTTTACTACTATGCATATTATTTCATTGCAGGTGTAAGCCATATTTATATGATCCATATTGTACTGAAGGATAACTAAATTGTTTTTCTTTCCTTATCTTCCTCTTCCTCCCCTTCTTTGCCCTCCCTCTCATTTTTCTCTACTTTCTTTTTTTTATTCTCCTTTTCTTCATTGTTCTTATCTTCCTCCTTCTGTTTCTTTTCTTTCTTCTCCTCCTCTCACCTCATGCCACTCCTTCCCCTCAAGCCTGCCTCCTCTTTTTCATCTTCCTCCTCCTTGTGTCAGCTTAAACTATTCTGCAGTAAGCCCACTTGCTTTCTTTATTTTGATTTCTTAGTACTTTTTTTTTCTTTTATCTTTTGCTTCTTCCCTCCATATTTAGGTTGATTTTCTACTTAGTCTTTCCTTTGCTCTTTTAACTTTGGTCCATGATATTCTTTCTCTCCCCATTCTGATTATTCAGCACTTTACTTTGACTTTCATTTCTGTTAATAACTAAGGTGAGAGCTGTTAAGAGCTTTGTTGATGGTTACAGTAATTCTTGTCCGAGCCAAGCTAAAATGCAGTTCTCCTGAATTTCAGAACTATGGTCTTTTTACTAGACTTAGTTCCCTCATCATGGCTGTGGCTAACAATATCCTCACATTTAGTATACAAGTTAGAGAAAGAAGCAAAGAAGCAAACAAAAACAATAGAAAAAAGATAAAAAAGAAAAGGAGAAAGAAGACTACTCACCAACTTAACTAGAGGGATTTGACTTTAGTGTTCTCTCTGCTTAGTAACTTAGTTCCAGGTGAAGTAAAAAAAGAACTCTTTGTGAATGCTTGCCTACTTTTGTTTGTTCCAAAGCTATTAAAAATGTATAATTGTTAACCTACCCAACAGTGCCAGCTGAGCTTATAGAACTAAAAGGAAGCATAATAAATAGTCAATAATATCTGTACTTAGAGGTAAGATTCTCATGCCTGATATAGTAATTTAATTTCTTTTTTTAAAATTAAAGGAGTTTGTATACAGAATTTATATACAGTATGTAATAGCAAGCAGTCAAGACTTGATCTTGTAATCTTTACTCTAAATCTTTACAAGTAAATAAAGAAATTTAAATATGTGATTAGGTAAACCAAACTAGAAGGCAGAAACCAAATGGTCTTATTAAGTATATCTTGGCAGGAAGTTTTTGCAAAGCCGAGGTCTCTTGCTATATGGTTTTTCTCATGACCATCTTTGTTTCTTTGTTGGCAGTCATTGATTCTGGCTCTGAGGCATTTTCTTATCAAACAACCCATTTGACATGAGCTAAATCATGATTGTTTATTGTGTTGTGCATTTAAGAAATATCTGGTTAAATTAATTAAAGAAGGAAGCAATTAGAGTGAGGTGGCTGTAATGCCATGGTGGTTAACGTAAGCAAACCCAAGTCTAAGCCTGTAAGCGCCTCAAGGGCACAAAATCAAATCCTAATGGCAATCAGTTACAAACAGCCAACTAGGCTTTATGCTGCAGCCAGGCAATCATTTCTGTGCTTTCCTCTCACCTGTTCTCTCTAAAAGGCTCTCCCTGAGCTCCTGTCAGTGGAGTGCTCTGAACCACTTCCTGTTTGACATCGCCATATTTGAATCGATTTTTGCTCAAACAAACTCTTAAAATTTTCAGTTTGCCTCAGTTTATCTTTTAACACTATAAAGTAAAAAGACCACATTTTAAGACCAGATGGAATTCTTTTTACGCTGATGAGATTTGCCTTTTAAAATCAAAGGAGATTAAACACTTACTCCAACATTTTGCTTCAAGTGTCTAGAAGAGTTTTTTGAGAGGAGTGGGCATTCTCTTTGTGAATTGTTGCCTCCAAATTCTATTACAAACAAGAAGTGTCGTTCCCCCCCCCTCCGCCCCGCCCTGGCCCCACACACACATCATAAGTCTGGAGTAGGAAAATAGTTACTAAAAAAAAAGCCCACTTTGTATCCTTGGGTTAGTTCATTAACCTTTCTGTGCTTAGTTTCCTCAACTACAAAATGATGATAATAGTAGTACTTAACTCATAGAATTGTTCTAAAGGAATGAAATATCTAAGTGCTTAGAACAGTGCAAAGCACATAATAATGCTATATGCCTTTGCTATGACTATTTCTACTGTTATTATGACTACTACTACTACTACTACTACTACTACTACTACTACTACTGTTATTACAATATTACTACTACTACTCACGATCCTCCCTCCTTCCATATTAATTTAAGAATTTATTGGCTCCAAATGACTTTGGCTTTGTCTACAAACAAAAAACATCCCCCACAGATGAAGATTTGCCACTAATGAAGCAGTGAAAAGCTATATTGCAAGATCTAAAGTTAATTCTGAAAGAGCAGTCCCAAAAGTGTTTTGAGTAATGAAGCAATGTTGGAGTACACATAGAATCTCTCAGATGTTTGCTCTGAAGGAAGTCTCTCTCAGCCAGACATATAGTGCACATTTTTTAAAAAGTCAGTCATGCACTTTACATCTTATTTCTCCAAGGTAAACACACTTCTTGAAACTAGAAGCTATATTTTCCACTTACATGATTTCCCCATAGCATCCAGCACGGTGTTTTAAAAATTGCAGATATTCAATAATTATCTTGATTAGCTGCTGAGGTAGAGTTGAGGGGAGGAGAGTTAAGAATAAAATGTTCTCCAGTTAATTGCAAATTCTTCCCTACTTGCATTTTATTATTTTTTCCTACAGTTTATGGAAAATGCTTTAGCAGGTATTTGTCATTTTAGTTTTTTACAATTTTGTAAATTTTATAAAAATTTGAATTCTTACAAAAGGTCCATTGTAAGATTTTGTATTTTTGTTATTGTTTCAAAATGGAAAGAAAAAGTGTTAGTGTAAAGACAAGCCTGTTCCAATTACATTTCATGAAATTTGTTAAGAGAGTCATTGAAATTAGAGCTGGTAGGGACCATGCTATTACAGCTTAAATACCCAGCAGAGTACCTGGAACACCATGGAAACTTAATAAGTTATTGAAAAGTAAAGGAATCATTTAGTACAGCCTCTTCATTTTACAGTTGAAAAGTCTGAGGCCCAGGTAACTTGTTCACAGTCACATAATGGCATAAGAGGGAGTAGAAGAAATGTTCTTTGATGTCACCATGCTTTAAATGTGGATTTCACATTTTAAACTGTAACATGGAATAGACTTTAAATTTTGTCTTCAAAGCACTTTTTGTTTCATTTTAAAGTATGTGAATAAATCACATTCTTAGCTTAATATCTGTTACATTTCAGGAGGGCAGTAGTAGGAATTTGTACAAAGCACCAGGATTGTTTTGAGGGGACAGTAGACTGTCTTTTAAGTGGCTAGCTCAAGGCCTGTTAATATTTTCATTTCCTTTCTCCCTACCGTGTTGTCTCTGTTATATATGATTAGGGGTTCCTTTCCACAATGAAAGGCTTTTCTATTGGAACCATTTGTTTCCCTCGAGACATGACGCATCTCCTATTTTGTATTTCTTAGGCTTTCAAGAAATGTTGCTTATTCTGTTGATTGATTTTCTGCCGTTTTACAGGATGGAAAAAAGGAGCCCAGTTCATGTACCTGTTTGAAGGGGCCCAAACTGTCAGAAATCGGGACAATTGCCTGGATGATTACACTCAGTGATGCTCTCCACAATTTCATCGACGGCCTGGCGATTGGGGCTTCCTGCACCTTGTCCCTTCTCCAGGGACTCAGCACTTCCATAGCAATCCTGTGCGAGGAGTTTCCTCATGAGCTAGGTGAGGGGCTTGGCTCATGTGGAAAGGCTGGTTCCTTGTTGGTTTCAATGGTGTGAGACATTACAGGTGACACCCTCTAAACCTGCTGATGTGTAACAATGAAGAAGCCCTTGTTGGACATTGATGGTTATTTTTTATCTCATCCAAAAATGGAAAAAAACTCTTCATTTGATGTTTTCTTCTTTTTCTAGGGGACTTTGTGATCCTACTCAATGCAGGAATGAGCACGCGACAGGCCTTGTTATTCAATTTCCTTTCTGCGTGCTCCTGCTATGTTGGGCTAGCTTTTGGCATTTTGGTCGGCAACAATTTTGCTCCCAATATTATATTTGCACTTGCTGGAGGCATGTTCCTCTATATTTCTCTGGCAGATATGGTAAGCAATTTTAAATTTTATCTTATTTTAGATGAAAATTTAGAAATAAACGTCTGGGTTATGATTTGACTACCTGCAAAAGGAAGTCCTTTCTGTTGTAATTTGAGACATTCTTGGTTTAACAGATAACTGTTTTTTGAGTAGTTTGTACTAATAGTAATTTGAAAGGGATTCTCACTGATTCTTTAATCTATGATCTTGTTGATAGTAGAGGAGATAATTTAGTTTTGCTATAGTAGAGATATTTTCCCAAGATTTTTGCTTTGTGGTGGATAAGTCTTGTATTCTACTCTAGTACGTTCCTTAGGACTTTTCCTTTTCTTTTGTGAGGACGTCGCAGCAGAAGAGGAATAACTTGCTCGAGTAAATAACATTCTGTTATTTCAAAGCTCTAAACAGTGAGAGCTTTTTGGGTTAAACTAAAACTGGTAAATTAAAATTGGAAAATATTTATTTGTATCAGTATATATTTGCAAAAATGCATCATGACTTTTCCGACAACCCAATATTTGTGTGTGTGTGTGTGTGTGTGTGTGTGTGTGTGTGTGTGTGTGTAAACGGAGAGGATATCAGTGGTCCTGTGCATTTTCTTACGAATCACGGACAGCTTTTTAGAAAGGGAAGATGTGCTACGTGTATGCAAATCAAGAAATATTTCCTTTGCATTTGGAACTGAATGTGTATTGCAGACATAAATTAATAATTTAATTTCCTTCACCGGCACTCGTAGCTCCACATGATAACTCTCTAGCTCTGTTCGTTGTTCTGCGCAGACCCTTATGAGAGCAAGGATTTCATCTCTTAGAACCATCTTGCATTTATATTTTCCTTCACAGAATTAATGTCTCATACTCTATTTATGCTGTCACCACTTTTCCTTTCTCTGACTTAAGAACAGAATCTATTAGCATATTCAGTTTACAGAAGTAATACTAATAAATGATGCTGTATATACTTATAGCAGTTTAGCTCTTTTCAGAATGATTTCACAACTTTCACCCATTTATTCTCATAGCGATTTTCTTAAGTTAGGTACAGGATTCGCTGTGGATCCTGGAGACCTCTTGGATGCGGGTACACACACCACTGCATACATAGCAGGCATTTTGGAATATGTTTCCTAAAGTAGCATTTACAGATCTCCTCATGGAGCCTTTTCGGTAGAAGTTACCTGCTGAGAAAGGGTAGATTTTAAGTCCAGAACTTGGGGTTTTAATTGCTTTCACTATAATGAGATTGTAATAGCCTTCAATCCTAGAACAGTACATACTTTATTTTAAAACCTTATAATGTTGTGAGGGGTAGAGCAAGCAAAAGGAAACAAATGGAAGAGAACAAGAATTAAATGAGTAGCCATTTCTGAAAGAAATGATTTATTCAGCTACAATGGGTTGATATTTCTGTACCTGGCCTGGAAATGGTTAAGACATTGGGGTGAGCAAACAAGGCACAGTCCCTCCATTCCTGGGGCTTTTCACCTGCCCAGAGGGGAACCTGAAATTCAATAAACAAAATCACACACATGACTAAGTAATTACAAAAAAAAAAAAAAAAGTCTGTGAAATGAAAGGAAAAGCAATATATATTATGACAGGTGATAATAGGGGATTCTAAGGTTAAAGTTAGAAGGGGCTAACGGAAGCCTTTTTAGGAAAGTATGATTTAAGCTGAAACCTGAAGGATTTAGCTCATTGAAAAATTGGAGGCAGAAGAGTTCAGAGAGAAGTTTTGGTGGCGGTGAAGGTTGGAGGAAGAAAAGAGGCTGGATGCATGCGAGGTCCTGAAAGAATGGCGTGGATGGAGCAGAAGGTGGGGTGGGGGTGGGGGGGACACACATAAAATGAGGTAATTCCTTTCTCGCTGATTAACTCACATGGGGAACACTATTTTAGTCCTTTTATTCTTGTTGATGTCAAATAGGGCTAGATATTCCTATCGCGCAAGCTCTACGAAAATATTTCAACATCTGAAATAAAGGACCATTCCCCATCCCCACAGAAATCTACGAGCGGCTATTTTTTATTTGACCACAAGATGGCAACAGTTATCTAACAATACATCTTTCTTCCAGTTTCCAGAGATGAACGATATGCTGAGAGAAAAGGTGACTGGAAGAAAAACCGATTTCACCTTCTTCATGATTCAGAATGCTGGAATGTTGACTGGATTCACAGCCATTCTGCTCATTACTTTGTATGCAGGAGAAATTGAATTGGAGTAATCGGAAATGAAAGCTGATGTTGTTAATGAAGACATTTAATAAATAAAAACATCTCCAAAAGGATTTCAAGCTAATCCTGTTTAGTTAAAAGATAATTTTGTTTTCAACTGTAGGTCAAGAAAACTGATTATTATTTTCAGATCTGTGGAAGAAGCCATTGTTTGTTGTTAATAATGCTTCAAAATGTTTCAGTTCTAGCCTGAAAAGCTTCCTATATGAGAGCTTTGGTAAACACCCTCTTTTTTCATGTTTCACGCATACTAGAAAATCATCACAAAGAAAGAAACATGCATTCTATAATCATTTAGACACCAAGAACGAGAGAAAAATACAAGCTGGGTTCTATAAATTTCTAAACCTCTATGGTAGGATCAAAAGTTCAAGTAGTTTCAGAGTGCTTTTCTTTCAATTAATTTGTTCTAGTGTTTTCACGAGCAAGTCCATCAAAATGCCGAAGAGAATCAAAAGGTATATTACACAGATATTAATGATTCCAAGGCCTTAATGAACTTAAGAAAGAAAGATTGCTGACAGCTTTTGCTGTTTCATATTTCAGTTAGGCACTTATAGGATTGCTTTGAAAACCATCCAATATGAATTATGAAATCAATAAAGTTCTGCTAGCTCTAAGTTTAGACTTTGTCTGATACTCTAAAGTGTAAACCCTACCAGATTCCATAAAAAGTCAGTATTGCTTTGTATGACTTATGTTGTGGTTACATCGAACAAATGGCAGAACAGTATGTAAAGCTGGTGACAACTCATTTTCTATGTACAATGTGTTTGCTTTGTGAAGGTAAAGAATATGTTGGTTTGTAGAAAGAAATTGAATATAATTTTAAGCAATTTTCTTTTAACGATGAACACAAATTTTTAGCAAAGGATATTTTAAATAAATGCAAAACAACAGCTGGACTGCTAAATGTCAAGGACTGATTATGCGTTCCTTATGGGATTGCGAGTCATTCAGAAAAGACTTCTTTTGTGTTAGGTCTACATGTTTCCCTACATGGTATACTTTGGAAAAAATTTCTGCACATCATGGTTATTTTTCTACGTTTTATAAAATATAGAGCCTGTTTACTCATTTATCAGATATAGAATGTTGGTCTAAAATCGAACACATTAACCCCAATTCACACTCCCAAGTCTCTTTAGGAAAGATGGTTATTTGACAGTGAGGAAAATGATTTATAAAAGCCAGTAATCTCAGGAATTACATTTTTTCCCCACAGACCATAAAATGGTATCACATAGCAATAACGTAGACCTGATGAATATTTAACATATATATGAATGTACATTTCACTTTATGGCTGACAATTAAAAAGTTATTGTTTGACCAAAGAGTATACAACTTTGAAACCATGTATTGTGTTATTCATTATTCATTTTAATATGTATTTGTTAGTAACTTCCATGTACCTGGTATTATGGGGGAGAGAGATAAATAGGAACTTGGTGATGTGTTTATTTCAAAGATATTAAGGAAATAAATACTGTAACGATTAATCATTGTTCATTAAAATCAGTAAGCATAGAATCTATTTTTTTATCATGCCATCTGTTGATGGTCTATTTGAAGAAATAATCCTTACCCTTTTAAAGCACAGATTGTATGTCTGGGTTAAGAAACTATTTACAACATGACATTAAAACAAATTCTTATTTGGTGGAGATCATTGCATACTTGGACTGTCGGCACACTTCATGTTACTCTCTCCATGTGTTGATCTTTTGGGCATTTTCCTTAATTATATGAGAACAGAGGCAATAGAGCATAAAGACCCAAAAGCAAAAACAAAATTGCTACTTATTGGAGACTATGGTTGCCGGTAGAAGGTAGGAAATGGAAAGCCGTGGTTAAATTTAAATTATCCTAGGTAACTATTTGAAAAAGCATAAACCAACCAGTTAACATATCTTATACTGAGGCATTTATTCTACCATTTAGACATACTGTAATCTTTAGATTTTAAAGAGGCTATGGCAAACCAAAAATGATTTCAATGTGTTTTATATTGGGTTATTTATTTATTTACTTATTTTTTATACTTTATTTTGATATTCAGTATTATTTTATATTAATTTCTGGTGCACAGCATAGTGGTTAGACATGTATATAACTTAAGATGTGATCCCCCTGACTAGCCTAGTACCCACCTGGCACTATACGTAGTTATTACCAAATTACTGACTGTATTCTCTATGCTTTACTTTACATCCCCATGACTACTTTGTAACAACCGATTTGTACTTCTTAATCCCTTCCTATCTTTCACTCACCCCCCAACTCCCCTCTCATCTGGCAACCATCAAAGTGTTGTCTGTATCTATGAGTTTGTTTTGTTTGTTTGTTTATTTTGTTCTTTAGATTCTACATTTAAGTGGAATCACATTGTACCTGACTATCTCTGTCTGACATACTCCACTCAGCCCAACACCCTTCAGGTCCATCCATGCCACTGCAGATGGCAAGAACCCCCTCCCATTCATGGCTGAGCAATAGTCCACTGTATATAGGTACCATCGTCTCTTTATCCATTCTTCTATTGGCGGATACCCACCCTGCCTCCACATCTTTTCCATTATAAACAATGCTGCAATGAACATATGGATGCATCATCCCCTTGAAGTAGCATTTTGGGTTTCTTCAGATAAATATCTAGACGTGGAATTGCTGGATTTTTCTTTGTCTCTAGTTTTAGCCTTCGTTTTAAAGTCTCTTTTGTCTGGTGTAAGAATTGCTACCTCAGCATTTTTGTTTGTTTGTTTCCATTTATATTTAAAGGCTGATTGGTTGTGAGGACTGGCTATGACCACAGTGGAGGAGCTATAGTGCAAGGGTTGACCTTTCAGAGCAGTTTGCTTTAGTGGGGCTCTGGTGCCTGCCCTGTCTACCCTGTCATTTTTCGAGGCAGCTGGGTGATGCCCCATCTTGGTTTAAAGCCTGCCACTGGGTGTGCCAGCCCCAGGGCCTCCTGGGAGGGGTCCCAGTGCAGGCATGTGCTCTGCCTGGGGCCACCTGATATGAGACACAAAGCAATCTGCAGATGGCTGCCACCTGCACCGGACTTAGAGGTGCCTTGAAAGGCCAATCTATGAACCAAGGCCAGCTGTCGCTAGTGCCGGGCTTAGGGTTGCTCATCCAGAAGTATGGAACATGCTGAAGCCAGACGCTGCTTGTTTGGGTTTTGTGAGCCTTTGAGAGATTTTATAAAAGTCTGCAGCATGAGCTAAGACGGGTTGTTTGTATTGGAAAAGCCATTGAAAGTGGCTTGGTTGTGCCCTCAAGTTGGGTGAGGTGGGATCTCAGGGAACCACTAGGGTAGAGCAGACGAAAGGTGATAGCCAGTTTGCTGAAGACTCAGATATGGTATCTGCCTACTTCAGCACGTATGGAGGGGGAGGGCTTAAAGAAACAATGGCTTCCACCAGCTCCTCCCTCTGGAAGAAAGCTACCTCTCCAGCCCAAGCCATGAAGTTAGATAATTCAGTTCTTCCTGTGTGTCCTTGGTGCCTTGCAAGCTGCTGCCTCAGCGCTGGAGCTCAGAGCAGGTGAGTCCATCAGTAAGTCTGTGTGAAGGCTCTTTAAGAGAAGCGTCTAGGACTGCAGCTGCCCTCTGGCTCGCTCAGCCACTTTCTGCTGCTTTTCACAACTAGAAGTTATAGGGATTTCTCTGCCCTGCACTGGAACCCTGGGCTGGGAAGCCTGGTTGGGGCTGGGACCCTTTGCTCCTCTGCAGGGGACCTCTGTAGCCAAGATATCCCTCTCGATTTCTAGTGGTCACACGTGGGTGTGGAACCAGCCTGTTCCATGTTCTGCTCCTTCTACCAGTCTTGAGTTGGCTTCTTCTGTATGTCTTTAGTTGTACGGCTTTGGTTCAGCTAGATTTCAGGCGATTCTCATATATGGTTGTTCTGTAGTTTAGTTGTAATTGATGTGGTCCTGAGAGGAGGTGAGCAGAGCATTTACCTACTTCACTATCTTGACTGAAAATCTCCAGGTTTTATCTCTTATTTTTGCATTACTAAACTTTTAAAAATGCATACTTATAGCTGGAATTTTTTGAATATTTTCTCAGATTGTGTCTTAGTTCGTTCAGGCTGCTATAACAAAATCCCTCAGGATGGGTGGCTTATAAACAACAGAAATTTATTTCTCCCAGTTCTGGAGGGTAGAAGTCCAAGATCAAGGCACCAGCAGATTCGGTGTCTGGTAAGAAGAGCCCACTTCATGGTTCATAGACAGTGTTTTCTCCCTGTGTCCTCACATGGTGGAAGGGGGTTGGGAGCTCTGTGGTCCTGTTTTTATAAAGAACTCTTAATTCCATTCATCAAGGCTCTGCTCTAATGACCTAAGCACCTCTGAATGCCTTTACCTTTCAATACCATCATCTTTAGGGGTTAGGAAATCAATGTGTGGATTGAGGGGGACAAATATTCAGGCCATAGAAGACCCTATTACCGCCCAAGAATTCAAGGCTCACACCAGGTCATTCTCCTGTTTACAGGTCTGCTGAGTGGCTCAGCTTCAGGCTGGGCGTTTTCTAGCCTGAGCCACTGTAGTAGGAGGTGCTGCAAAATCATGTGGCAAAGGGCCTGGATGTGCAGTTCTAATTCAGGAGGAAAGAGAGGAATTGCAAAAGGGTTCCATCTACCTTAAGTAGTCTCTATAAGCTACCTAGTATTTTATTTTACCTGGTAGAAAATATCTAATATCAATAACAACTCACCAGAAGTTTCCAGGATCACTTCCTTATTCTAACTGTAATTTTTATCCTGATTTTATGAGAATATTATTCTTTTTTACCAGTATGTGTGAATGTATAGCTGTAACTCTGGTTCATTGCTGGTTAAGTCAGGATAGTTTGTGTTTGTTCTGCTTGTAAGTTTAACCCTGCCATGTTCATTTCTACAGCAGTTGCTTAGCATAGCCAACATGGCAGTCCACTTATAGACTATCACTGAAGAGCGTTTTAGAATGATGCTTAGTAAAGCCTACTAAATCAGTTATTTCTAACCTACCACATCTAAAGGGGTTTCTTTAACTAGGAGCTTAAATTAAAAAAAAAAGAATTAATTGAGAAGAACCAATATAGCAGGATGAATTTACCAGATAATTAGCATAGATGTTTTTAACAGAGCTAATTACTAATGGCCTGTCTCAAGGGAACATTAACTGCCAGTCTCTCCTTGATGTTCTGATTGGTATTGTCTTCCATTTGGTCTTACTTTGGTTTTTATCAGTAGTGTACCATGATTTCCAAACTCTTCGTTTATTTAGAGTCTATTACAATAAAGGAGTTTCTTAACCCTATCATCAATTCCCTAACATTGATGTTGATATAGCTACTGTCTCACTGACACCGCCTTTCCCCAGATGCAGGTGGCAACAGCTGTGTTGAATTGCATTTCCCTTAGCTTCCTTTCTATGCCTACTGTGCACAAAACATTCTTTCACGGCCATTTAACTTCTTATTTTGGAGGTTCCCAACTTCCATATGTCTCATAACCAGAGATTTTATTAGTAGAATTTCAGGTAAGCTAAGGCAGCAGGATAAACTGAAAATGCCAAATACCTATTCCATTAACTCTAGGACAGACATTTCCCCCATGTTTTGATGTTCCCAAATGACACACTGCGATCATTGGCAGCCAGGTGACATTGTTATGGTCGTTATAGTTGTGTGAAAATTAAAATCATATGTTGAAATCTGGTAAGGCCAAGAAAATGCCAGTATCACTGTGTTTAGGATTTGATGGTCCGTAATAACAGGCACATAAACATGCCAGGCTTACTTTCCTTTCTAAAAGAAGTAGGGCAGAAGCAGTGCAGGGTTGGCATGGCAGTTTCATGGTCACTGGGAACCCAGGCTTCTTTGATCTATCATCTATGGCTTCTGACTTCAAAACTACCTTATGTTCTAAGGTGTTTGCTAGAGATCCAGCCTTATAGTCCAAATTCCGCACAGCAGGAAGGAGGAATGGGTAGGAAAACAAAAAATTCACACCCAGCTCTTCATCCTCCTTAAAAGGACCTTTCTCAGAAGTAATATACAACAACCTCCACTTACATTCATGGACCAAAATTAGTCACATGGCCATACCAACTTGCAGAGAAGCTGAGAAGTGTTGCTTTTAGCTGGATACACTGCACCAATAAAATCAGGGTTCCGTTACTAAGAAGCAGCAAAGAATGATGTATCTCAGGTATAAACAGATTTGTGTCTGGCTCACTTGGGGGAATTATTCTAGAGTTCTGATGCAGCCACTTCAGGGAACTGCATTTTTTTTATTTTTATTAAGATGCTCTGGGGGAAGGGGAACAGACAAATTGCCGTCCTTTTGTTCTTCAGTCTAGTTGTGGAGGACGTTGCTTCACTGGCTCAAGTTAGCACCATCATTGTGCTCTTCCCGGGTGAGGCAGATTAGTCACCAGCTTCTGGACTGCTGCTCACTGGGGCTGCTGGCCGCTCATGCTGGCTGATAGCTACACACGGTAGCCCATGGCAACCCACTGCAGCAGAGGCTGCAACTTACGCTGTTGCTGGCGACTCACAGCAGCCCAGCTCCAGGTTGAGGTGTTGTTCAGCATCTTAACTGTAGAGGGCAGTGTCACTGGCCCTCATATGTGGGTCCTCTGGTGTCCCAAGCCAGCTCTTAACCAACACACCACTCGGCTGGCCCTGCCTTTTTTTTTTTTTTTTAAGAGATTCTTATGATTTTTTTCAGATTAATTCCTTGTCACATTGACCATTTTATTTGTTTTTATTTTTTATTATTAATTTTAGGCGTATAAAACAATGCAATAATTATATTTTTCACCCCTCACAAAGTGACAACCCTCCTCCCCTAATCAACCACCCCTTCCCCTCCCCCGATATCATACACATCTGTCACAATTCTATTGAACTCCACTCCCCACACATTAACCATTTTAATTATATTGGTCCACGTGACCAGTCTGACATTCCCAACAAGAGTACTGTTCATACACGTTTGTATTTATCTTTGTAATTTCTCTGTGTCAGCCTGTTGTGAATACTGTTTATTTATAGACTTCCTGTGTTTTTCACAGGATGGCCTAAATTTCAAGGAAACCACACACACACACACACACACACACACACACACATCCAAAACAAAATCTACCTTCTTTTCTATGGTCTTTGATCTTTCTTTTTAAAACTCTTCTGATTACCAATCTCCTATCTAGAAGTATAAAAGTAAGTGCTATCAGCACAAATTGACAAAAATAAATGTTTAATTTGTTTCTTCTTCCCTCTCTTGATATAGGTCATTACAGCTCTTTAGCATTAGTAAAGTTGGATCAGAAGTGTTATTGTTACCTGGTTTTTGTAGATAGCTAAAATGATAGCTAAAATGATTACTGGTGACATCAAATCCCAATATCATTTAGTTTGGATGGATACAGCAAAATTACCAAAGACTGATTTTAATGGGTAGGGCTTGAATGTTTTAAATTTATATAATAGTTTAATTCCTATTTCAATGACTATGTTTCCTACAACTGTAAAGACCAATCTGTGGTAAAATCCAGTAAGACAACATGTGGATAACTTATAACCACGCTTGTGGTCACCAAATGAATGTTTGATCAAGGATCATGGGAAAGAAAAAAGATGTAAAATTATGAATTACAAGGGAAAATCTCTTAGGAAGAATTCCAATAAAAAATGTTTTTCTTCCCTCAAAAAGCTAAGGAAGTTTATAAAACCTGCCTCGTTCTGTGGATTTTGTGGCAAGCTCCAGCAGTGGGCCCTACAAAATGCTCTGCAGGGGCCAGCTGCAGTTAGGATGGATACAGTGGACTGGGATCTGACTCGCTTCCAGGAAACAGAGGCTGAGAGGATGCTGGCAAGTGGCTTTGGAGGTCAAGTGAGGAGTGCTGCTGCTGCATTCAACTTGACCTTCAGTCCCAGAGTTTGTTGGGACCAAGGATCCATGAATATTCCCTTTGGCCTAGTGTGAGCCACATGATGGGTGAGAGATCTGGTCTGGAACAATTTTAAAATCATGTGTAAGAAGGGTACCATCTTGAAGACAGAGAAAGTCAGTACTGAGTGGGCTTCCGGAAAACCAAGGACTGAGTCAGATGGGGCGAGTAGAGAACTAGAACACTCCACTGGAGAGGAACCCCTTTGAAGAACCCTGAAAGTGTCGATAAGAGAAAGGGTTAGCTTTTTTTTAAAAATTCATTTATTTTCCAATTACAGTTGACATACAATATTATATTAGTTTCTGGTGTACAACATAGTGATAGACATTTATACACGTTATAAAAAGAAAGGGTTAGTTTTAAGTACCTATTAGTCCAGGAAGCATGAAGCTGTATTTTGACTGTACCTGTCAAGTAAGAATACTTCTCTGCCTCCTTTTCCTTCCTCTATCTAAACTCTTGACCCTGGAGGGGCCCTGAGGCCACAGTTAGTAAACAGGGGGAGTAAGAGAGATAAAAGAGGAGGATTTCTTCCCAGAAATCCTTATGTTTGAATAAAGATTGAAGTACTGATGAATATACTGGACTGGATACTTTCAGTAATTGACCTGAGACTATGTTTGTGTCTTAAAGTGGTTGTAGGAATTTCTGTTCCCACAGAGCATCAGAACAGTTATTGTGTCAGCCCAAGTTTCATCCAGGGTAGAAGTGCTACCCAGTCTCTGTGCCCCAAGCAGGTGAGGAAGTAAACCAAACTTGTTTTGGGCTCACCCTGTGAGAATTGCATGTCAATATGCCGATTCCATATAAACTTTAAAAATCGTACTCACAACACCCCTGTGGAATGGGTTCTATGTTTAATACCAGGCCAGGATGGAGCTGAGAGCTTGCAGAGTGGCCATATGCTCTGGTTATGTGGTTGGGGCTGAGCGTGAACAAAGTCCTACCCCCATGCAACAGCGGCAAACAGCACGAGGGTCCCTTCCTCCTGCAATGTGACCCAGGGCCCTCTTCTGAGAAAGCTCAACCAAGTGCTTGCTGGACAGAGGAGATGCTTGAAGGAATTCTGTCTGTCAGGGCCGTGAGTGTGTTGGAGCTGAGAGGCGATCAGTTGTTAGGTGGCACAGGAATGATGATGGGACTTTGTGAATTTACTATGTTGGGGACATCCGCTTTTCGATTGTGCAGCGAGGGTATCCAGTCTCCACGTTTCTGCATGCCGGTTCTTTGTCCCAGAGAACTGATTTATATGGATATCAAAGGGTTTTACCAGTGGGGAACTTCAACAGGAGATGGGAGGGAGAGAAAGGAGTGAGGATAGGGTATCAATTTCCTTGCCCCTCTTCCCACTGGGCTCCCTTGGGCCGCCTGTGTTGCACAACTGAAGGCCAGCCCCTCTCCATGAAGCCTTCTCCAGGCAGCATGTCTTACACCACCTGTGGTGAGGGGCCAGTTTGTTTTTCTTGTTTGCAATCTGTCACAGATTGGTAATTTTGTTAATAAAAGGCAAAGGAATTACTAGAAAAATAAAGTAAAAATTAAAATAAAGACATAGATAGTCCAAACCATTTTTATAATCAGATAAGAGACATGCAATTATTCGGTCACATTGCTATTAAATTTTGAAAACGCTTCCTCTCAGTTTCTGTACAAGCTCACCTAACAGTTACTAGACCAGCAATGTCTGTGGAGTCCTCTCTTTTACTTCTGGCAACCTCTGTCCCCTTGGCCTAGGTTGTAGGGACAGCTCTGTTTCTATTAACCCCAGGCTCACACAGTGGTTTCCCTAAGTCCCACTTGCATATTTGTAATTATAGTCATGCACCGCTTGCAGCTTAATGTGAGGGATACGTTCTGAATAATGCATCGTTAGATGATTTCACTGTTGTGTGAACATAGAGAGTTCACTTACACAAACCTAAATGGTCTATCCTACCACTGTAATTGAATGTGCTATACTTTTATAGAACTAGCAACACAATAGGTTCGTTTTCTCCAGCATCACCACAAACACGTGAGTAATTGTAGTGTCAGCCCTGACAGTAGGCTTTTCTTTTTTGTGATGCAAGTGCCTGACTTAAGCCTTGCTTGCTGTGGCATCCACTTCAGAGAGGCGTCCACTTCAAAGCCATCTATCTCAGATAAACACATTGCCAGTCATGGGATGAGATGAAGAACCAGGCTGCCTCCTATCCCCACTCCCCGCACTGAGGCTCCTTTTTTTTTAGAGATCTTGGTTGATTTCCATAACTGACGGTTTGGGCTATTTATTTTTTGTTGTACCCGTGCTTTGTGTTTTAAATTTTCACTGTTATGTTTTGAATTCCCCACCCTCAACCTCAATAAAAGCAGCATCCCAGACCCGTGTGCATTTGCTCTCTCTCTACCTGTAACCTTGCTCTGTGCTCTCTGGTGTGTCTTGTACGCTCCAGGGCTTGAAAGTAAAAATCTTTTTTTTCTTCGAAGTTTCCTAATGGTTATTGCTAAAGGGCATCTTGCAATCTTGAGAACCACAAGGGTTGTAGTTCCAGTTGTAACATTGGTTTAGAAAGGAGAGATGTCTGTGGGAACCTCACCTGGGCCCAGATATTACTATCCATATACTGAAACCTGCACAAAACAGAAATGCATCGTGCTATGATGTTATCATGGCGGTGACATCACTAGGTGATAAGAATTGCTCAGCTCCATTATAATCTTATGGGACCAATGTCATATATGCGGTCTGTCATTGTCATGTGGTGTATGACTGTAGACCCTTTGGAAATAAACAAACCCACCTCACCATATCCTAGTTTGGTGGGCCACTTGTCTCCAGTTGTGACTGTGACTGATCAGCAGAAAATGTTTATACTGGAAGAGAAGGTGACTGACTGGGGGAGAGAGTAAGACACGTAAGAGGGTAAATGGGAGTGGAGTTCGAATGATTTGAAAGTGAACTGAAAATTTGTAGGGGCTAAAGATGATTAGAAGGCACACATGAAATGTTCTTAGGTTAACAGGATGGAACTGAGTTAGATTAATTTGAATGAGTAACAATTCAAACAGAATAATATCGAGGATGTTTGGAGAGACTAGCTATGAAGCGGATTTATTACACTTCTGGCAGATAGGTATCTTTTGAATAGATAAAAAATTTCAACAATCTGTGAGGCAATGCTTCCTTAAACCTCACTTCTTTTAAAATGAAGACACAGATTTCTAGGTAGCGGAGAGTGAACATATTTTTACAAATGCTGCTGAATAAACAGTTTGTGCCTTATGGGAATTTTTCCCATGTAGATGTTTCATGTTCCTTCATGTAAAATGTCCTATGAATTATTATGAGGCATAACTGGATGAGAAAACGAGGGACTCCAGCTGGTATTCTCAGAGTGAGAGGCTCCTCCAGTCACAGTGACACCTGTGAATAGACAATGGTTTTCCACTGGGGTTCATTATATTTGTTAGCCTTCATGTTGTTCTTGTAATTAAACCAGGGATTGTTAATGAACTGGAAAACATTGATTTTAGAAATCTTATAGACTGTCGGGAAGGTATTTCACATGCAGATTTCTCCAATTTTGTTTTTTGTCTTTTGATGTGATGTCTTCCTTTAATGTGCAAAAACCAAACCTCAGAATTTTGTGTAAGCATTTTACACAGCGGTTCTCAACCTGTGGGTCGCCACCCGTTTGGGGGTCGAACGACCCTTTCACAGGGGTCGCCTAAGACCATCGGAAAACAAAAAGATATTTACATTACGATTCATAACAGTAGCAAAATTACAGTTATAGAGTAGCAACGAAAATAATTTTATGGTTGGGGGTCACCACAACATGAGGAACTGTATTAAGGGGTCGCGGCATTAGGAAGGTTGAGAACCGCTGATTACAGAAGGACAAGTGAGAAGAAACCACTGCCCTGTCACAGTGATCCCTCGGTGTTTCAAGGTGAAAAGAGTTTAAAACATTGTAGAATAGTGAATATTAGAGACAATGTTGTGTAAGATAGGGGTTGGATGACCCTATAATTTTGCAGTGACAAAAACTGATAAAAGTGATATTAAAATCATGGCCAACATGGTTGGAGTAACGGACTTCTCTTGATTTTTCCTGCTTATCTTGACTCTGCTCTTATTCTTATAACAGCTTCACTCTTCCTCTTAGATACTGGCTGCTTCCATCTCTGGTGGTTCTGGAGGGCCTGTCCACCACTGCCCCTTCTCCACCCCTGTGCCACAGCTGGAAAGCCACCCAGGCTGGGACAGGGTTAATCTTTCCACAGGACTTCCCACATTGAAGGTGAAGAGCACTTGCCTTTGGGATGTGACTCCAGTGCTGTGGTGGTCACACCCCCAGCAGCAGGAGAAACCTAGAAAGTGAGACTGATGCCCAGAGAAAAGCCGATGATATGGCTGGAAAGTTGGGTGCAAAGAGGCTTATTCAGCTGTCAGTGGTTTTAGTCTATGACATCCTCAGTACGGTACTGATTTTTCTGCAGTTCCCTCAATTTTATGAGATATCCAAGTTATTCTAATGTCTCCGTAAGCCCTTTCCTCTTTTGCTTTAGATAATTGGAATTTTGTTACTTGCATTGAAGACTTTCTAACTAATTTTGCAGTTAAATATTGATATAGTTATTTCAAATACAATTTCTAGCTCTTGAATTTAGCACGGTCCCTAAGTAATTTTTGGATCTCCCATTGGCAGGGTTTGGATCAACTTCCTATTTTGGGCATAATATAGCAAAATCTCCGTTATGTTCCACTAATGGTGAACAAAAGTCTTTCAAAACTTGCAGATAAACTCCAATTCATTTTTATTTCACTTTGGAATACAGGAACACTGTAGCCATTTAAATTTTTTGTTAAGCTCTGCTAGTACATCAGAAGTGATGTTTGGTCCTCAATGGTGACTAAAGGAGAGAATAACATTCAGTGCCACTGAAATGCTTTAGCTAAAGGGGGACTCAGTCTGTAATCTAAATAAGCTGGGGTTCAGAACAGATAATGGTGTTGAGATAATATTCTGTGTGTAGGACTATGATTTTTAATAGCAGGAACAGGATACCAGAGGGAGTATCTTACAGGCTTTGACAAACCATAAAAAATCAGACTTTTTAGATAACTCCAAGGATGATGTTTAATGTAGGATGTGAATCTAGGCCATACGTCGTGCACCATGTGTTCACAGAAAATGCAGTCTCTTAGCAACCATCACCTGGTACTGAAGTTATTATTTGATTTTTATAGATACCTGCCTTTTTTAGGCACATTCCTCACTAATACTTAAGCATAATAGCTAGGTTAGTGTTGGAATAATTACATTTCACTTTCTTCTAAACGATACTTTAAAAAATAACCATTCAAGCTTTACCTTTTTTTTTCTCATTAGTTTCAGGTGTACAAAACAATGCAATAGTTATCCTTTTCATCCCTCACAAAGTGACAACCCCCTTCCCCAATCTGCTGCCCCCCCCATATCATACATATCTATTACAATTCCATTGACTCCACTCCCACACTATACTCCACATCTCGTGACTATATATGTATATTAAGTTATAGTTGACATATAATATTATTCAACATCAGCTTCAGGTGTACAGTGCAATGGTCAAGCATCTATACCATCCATGAAGCAAGCTTTACCTTTTTATTTTTTTAAAAATAAGATACATCTTTATAGGGGATCATTGCATAGAATGAAAAAAACAAAATCTGAGCTTGTTCTCTTGTGAATCAGTGAATTCATTAATTTTCTCAATAAGCCATATATTCGATATCTACTGATGCCAGGCCCAGAGGATACAAAGACGATTCAGAGCTCATTCTGCCCACAGGAGGTTCACAGGGATAACGTCATGTAAAAACCAATGATGACAGTATTCCAGGTGTTATGACCGAGGACAAAGGCAGTCAGACAGACACACAGACAGACACAGACAAATTGCAATTGAGAACAAATGGGAGAATTCTCCTTAGGTTGGAGTGAGAGTCAGTCAAGCAGTACTTCTCAGAGGAGGTAGCGTCTATTTGCCTTTGGTTTTAGTGAATAATGTTTAATTTCTTTCTGACCAGATCTTCTCTCCTTCCATGGCTGGAACCAAGAACTTCACTATGTGGCTTAACTTGAGATGAAACACTTTTGCAATTAATGATAACAAATGATACTTTTGGTATCATTACACTGGTATCATTTTTTTTTTTTTTTTTTTTT
>NW_017731678.1:47139-64300 GCF_001890085.2 Hipposideros armiger
TGCTCAGCTTGGGCTGGACTTGAACTGCTGTTGCTCAGAGCTCAAACTCTTGAGCGAGCTCTTAACCAACTGAGCCACTCGGCCGGCCCTACACTGGTATCATTTACACTGTATCTACTTGATGGATATCCATTGATACCAAATGTATACCTTTTGGTACCATTTACACTGTAGAATGTAAATATATTTGAGGTGAGGTATTCCAGATAATATGATTACAATTAATGCCACAACAAGAAAGAAAATGGAAACAATGAAATTAATATTAACTGAAAAAAACAAGCTACTCAGTGGTATGTACCCTATAATCCAAATTTTTGTTTATAGAGGTATACATTTATAATACAACAGATAGAAAATATATTTTCTAATGCATTAATAGGGGCGTCTCTGTTTGTGGGATTATGAACTATTTCAAATAGTTTCTGTGTAAAATATTAACTTATTTTTTCAATTTCTTTCAATAAACATACATGTGTTTTAGAAGATGAAATCTCAGTGGGCTTTAAATCATTCAAAATTTGTTGTTTTTAATACTTGCTCAATTTTCTTCAGTGAACATTTTTTTATAAAAGCTAATATATACGATTAGTAAAAAAGGAAAAAAGCTCAAAACTTAGAGGACCGAAAAATTTAGGGGAGCATAGTAACTGACATGTGTAATATCAGGTATGTACCTTCCCCTCGTCAAGGTAGTAATTGCATTCTCTGGAGCATTTCACCTCCAAATCACTGCAATGCCAACCTCTTCACCAGTGATTGGTTAGGGGTAGGCATATGACACAATTCTGACCACTGAGACTAGACAGTATGTGTGCTGAGAAGTTTCTTAAAAGGAGTGAGGAAGAGATATCCTCTACTTGCTTGGGACATTATATCTGTTGGTTTGTCGGAAAAATCATGACGTATTTTTTCTATGTTTTTTGTTGCAAAAATGCGTCATGACTTTTCTGACAACCCAATAGATGTGATGTGTGGGAGCAGCTGTTTTGCTACTATTAAGGGTTGAATTGTGTCCCTCCCAAAAGATATTTTGGAATCCTGACCTCCAGTACCTGAGAATATTACCTTATTTGGAAATAGGGACATTGCAGATGTAATTAGTTAAAATGAAGTCGTATTGGAGTAGAGTGGATTTGTTTTCCAATATGACTGGTGTTACAAAAAGGGGAACTTTGGACAGATGTACACACAGGAAGAACACTATGAAAAGATGAAGACAGAGATTGGGGTGATGCTTCTACAAGCCAAGAAGGGCCAAAGATCACCAGCAAACTGCCACAAGCTAGGGTAGAGCCATGGAATAGGATTTCCCCCACAACCCTCGGGAGGAATGAACCCTATGAACACCTGGATCTTGGACTTTTAGGCTTGAAAACTGTGAGACAATAAGTTTCTGTCATTTAAGCCACCCAGTCAGTGGTACTTTGTTATGGCAGTCCTAGTAAACTAATACAGTTACGCGGAGAGAAATAACATGAGAACAAAGGTGACGTGTGAGGATGCAAAAAAGAAAGTGGAAATATGGTCCAAGATGATGTCTTTAGCAGTTGTATTAACAGACCTTCTTGGAATCTCACTTTCTTGGGAATTCTTGCTGTGTGTAATAATCACTCTTCCTAGTTGTGCAAACCCTCGTGAGTTGCTTTCGATTACTAGCAATCAAAGCAAACTAACTGAGTCAGTGCTCCCCAGTGTTCCCTTTTGCAATCTAAATTGTGATGTTTAGCTCTGCCCCCTGGACACCCCCCTGCACTAGTCCTCTAGATATCTTTCCATAGTTCTAAACTTAAGAGGAATCATGCAGCATTTGTCTTTTTGTGACCAGGTTATTTCACTAAGCATAACGTCCTCCAGGTTCATCCGTGTTGTCACATATTGCAGAATGTCCTTCATTTTTAAAGTCTGAATAATATCCCATTGTATAGATGTAGCACATTTTCTTTATTCATTCATCCACCAATGGACATTTAGGTTGTTTCCATATCTTGGCCATTGTGAATAAATGCTGCTATGTACATGTGAGTGCTAATATCTCTTCAAGATCCTGATTTCAATTCTTTTGCATTAATACTTAGACGTAGGATTTGCTGAATCATATCGTAATGCTATTTTTAATTTTTTGAGAACATTCTGTACTGTTTCCCTAGTGGCTGTACCATTTTGTCTTCCCACCAACAAAGCACAAGGGTCCCAGTCTCCCCATAGCCTCATCCACACTTGTCTTTGTTTCTGCACAGTTTCATTTGTCTACAAGTATCTTATCTGGAGGTATTTAAAATAGTCAGAATCATAGAATCAAAAAGTGAAATGGCCTTTGCCCAGGGCAGGGGGTAGAGGGCAATAAGAAGTTGCTAATCAACAAGCACCGTAGTTTAGTTAAGCAAGAGGAATGTTCTGGAAATCTGCACAGCAGTGTGCATACAGTTAACAGTACTGTACTGGGCACTTAAATTTTTGTTAAAAGGGTAGATCTCATGTTAACTGTTCTTACCATAATACAATAAAAATTTAAAAAATAACCCAAGAACAAAAGAGGGATAAATTATTTTTTTCTCTGAAGAGGTTCCCTAATTCTGTGAAAACCAGAGGAAGGTGAGATGTAACTCATCATCAGTAGGAGTCCAGCCCACATATGGCATTTAGGTAACCACGTTTTATGAGGAAAGCCCGAACAGACAGACCTGTCTGTTAGTTTTTCATCATGATGCATTCATTTCCTAGTGGTGCTTTCAGGAGTGCCTCATTGTTGCAGGGTAGAAGGAAAAGAACCAATTTCAGGCCTGTGCTCTGGCTTCTCACTTTTTAGAGTTGGCTTTTGGGTCTGGAATCTCTAGGGCTGAGGACAAGTAGCCATTTCCATATTCTGCTTTGGTGGGGAGAAGCTTCGGTGAGGTTGGGAACTTGGATGTAATCTTTAAAAGAAAGATGCTTAAGGCCACTCAGCCTGGGAAATCAAAGAAGGTGATTTCCTGGGTTTTGAGGTGGGCAGTGCATCTGCAAGCTGGCTCTGTGGAACTCTGTTCCTGTACAGCCATTGGCCATGCTAGCTGTCCCCTCCAGCTCTGAAACACTACAGACCCTCTGCCTTTTGCTGACAGGCTTAACATTCCTATGACCTCCTCATCTTCTGGAGGCTTCCTGGTGTCTTTAAGCTGCTAAACTAACTCACAGCTCCACAGGGGAATGGGATATGGATTTGGGGGAAGAGGATAACTCTTTATGCTCACATAAGAGGTCCAGTCCAGCCCCTGCTATCCAGGTGGAATTCCTAATTGGCTGTCCTTCCATTTGTATTGTGGATCACAGCTTGAATGATCTGATAAAACTGGAATGTTGACCCTGTGATGCTTTTATGGGCTCTCATCTTATTTACTCATTCACTGAAGAAGTGGTGGTGGATTGATATTCAGGGAAAGGTATTTTTGAAGATGATATTTTTCTGTTGACAAATAAAGAATGGGAAGTGTCTTTCTTGAAAGCTTTGTTTATCAGAGCTGAAATAAATGTTTTGTGTGGTATCCTCACAGAACTTGTGAAGGTAAAAAAACTTTCTTAAAAAGGACTCGGAGGGAGCAAAGAAACTAGATCGTTCTTCAGCCTGGTTTTAAAATACAGATCTTGTCATTGCTATTTCAAGACCAGTGTAAAATAGGTAATATTGAGCAGAGAACATTTTATTAAATATAACAGTTGTATTTGTTTTACTGCTGATCTCTTGTCAATCAATCAATACGTGTTAGTCATTAAGTGCTTTTCTATTTTAAATTGTTATATTATTTCTTTCATTTACCACCGACACTGCCACTTGCTAAGTAGTACTTCTGTTAAAAGTAATTTTCTTTTTGAAATTTCTCTTATGTATGTAATTATAAAAATAAGTTTCTGAAATAACTCTAGAAACCTTTTCTTAACATTTTACTGTAAGTTTACTTCAGGTACTTAAACTTTTAGATGTGATCTTACATCATCAAAAACACTTGACAGTTGTTTTTAGTTTATTACATTTGTATTTTTTAGTTTTTTTTTTAATAAAACAAATTGTAGAAACAACAGATGTGTTGAAGGAGACAAGATTTTGGAATCAGAGAGACCAGACTTTTAATCTTACCTCTGATATCTACTTGCTGTGTGTATTTGGTTATACTTCTCTGAATCTCAGTTTTCTTATCAGTAAAACAAGGATAATGATTTCTATCCCACAGGGTTAAATGTGACCATGTAGGAAATATGTCTGCTAAGTGATAGATATTCATCTTATATTATTTTACAAGCCCCTTTATCCTCTGAATAACACTTAGGGATAGTGAATGGCTTCTATTCCATGGTAACAAGGCCACAGAGTTATTATTATTTACATTTTACAAATTATGCTAATTGGAGCTATGGTTGCACATTAGATTTGCTTTCTTTCAAAGCATATATCACGTTAACTCTGCATAGTACATAGACAAAGAATGTTCTGATGAGGAAACTAAATGCCAAAGAAATGGTGATTTGTCTAAAATTTTAAGCAGAATCTGGAATATAGCATTAATATTACCTTTGCCACGATTATTTTTACGGTGTAAAATACAGTTGGCTCTTAAATGTTTTCAAATCCTGGAATTCTTTGAATCTTGGACGAACATGATGGTGTTTTCTGTATGCAGCAAAAATAAACATACATGCCACACACTGTCCTCACATCATCTCCCCTCTCTGACCTAGCTAATTAAGTGCACCTCTGGTTTTAATAGTCCTGCTTATGGATCACATTGCAACGCACCTGATAAGGCAGACTGGCTTTGCTGATTCATAATATTACTTACGTGTAAGTGTGCATGGACAGGAATACCTGAGACATACTCCACAAATCCTTCCCCCAGGAATACACTCTGATAGTTTTTACCAGAGAGAAAGCATTGATTAATTCATTTAAACTGTGTTTCATGGAAAATGGGTAACTTACAAAATGTGAACATCTTTTTCTAAGAAAAAGAATGCTGCGTTCAAAAAAGTTTGGGAAATACTGTATATTATGGTCTTCTCATGGAAATTTACTTTAGTATATGAGGGATTCTAGAAGTCTTGCAGTAAAGCAATCTGTGTAATGTTTTTGATCCAGCTTCTCTCCATTATCATACCACAAAGCCTTTTTTTTTATATTTGGATAATTTTTATTAGCTTCAATAGAATACAGTTTTGGAAGTGGTGGCTGCCTTCATTCAGTTTTTGTGATTGTTATAACATCTGCCAGTCATCTTGGTAACTATGACAATGTTGTGGTTGCATCAGGATTTGGGAGGTCTGGAATGGCTCGGTCCCTGTGCTTTTCCCCTTCCTGTGGGGTCACTTTCACCTAGACCAGATTTGAGGACCATTTCCCATTTCTGTCCAATGGTTCAATGTATTGAGAATGACATGGAATTCATTTTTCTGGTTTTTATTTTAAACATTTTTGAAGACAATAATACATGCACCCTTTGTAGTAGTTACCTCCTTTTTCATTCTCAGCAGTTTTTATTTCTTTTTAAAAAACCTGTTCTATTCACTATTTCAGTGACAGTTGAGACTGGAGCTTATCCTACTAGTCTTCTCACCTCGCATCACTAGGCAGGTTTGAGAGACAGAGGAATGTCATTGGTGGGCACCGTTGTGGTTGGCTCTGGGACAAACAGGCCTAGGCTCAAATTTCAGGTCCAAGGTGTACTAGCTCCGCGAGCAGGGCAACCTGCTGAAATGCATCTTCAGCATGGTGGCAATAATGGTGCCTACCTCAATGGTGCCAGTGCCTTGAAGCGGTTAATACACATAATGGGATTAGAACAGGGCCTGGTTATCATAAGTGAGTGCTTGTTAGTTCTACTAAAGTCAATGGAATCTGGTTCTTGTGACCTGCATTTGGCCAGCTACACAGAAAGCACCCAAGCATTAGCTATTATTGCCGTTATCACTGTTACTCTTTTGAGAATTCTATTGATTATATTCTCATTGTCTTGGTTTATCCAATTCCAGAATGAAGATAACTTTGACATAAGTTGATTATAGAAATTTTAATTCTAGTGCCCAGAGTTCATGTTATGAAATTTCCATGTTATTTTGTTGTTGATTTTTAATGGCCCATGCATGCCCTGTAAAGAACAGGCATTTTCTTTCTTGCTTATTTGAAAGTATTTCCCTGCCAAACTGAACCTGAGGGTAGAAGAGCTATCTGTCTATACATGTGGGAATGTGTCAGGATGTATGTAAATGAGCTTCAGGAATGGAGAAGAGGCACTTATGTTAAACCTTCTGGAAATGTACAATCATCAAGAAAGTCTCAGTGAATGGAAAAGCAACCCGTACCTTATTCCTGTGTTTCTTTTTTCATGCCTAATCATTTTACTACATTTTGCCACAGAATGAAGGAATAGGTTCAGTGTAAATTTACTCTCACAGCCTAAAGATATGGCTGGAAAGTTAGGTCTACATTTTCTGTTTTGTTTATTTGTTCCTTTTAAATTCTATCTTGCCTCCTTTCCCGTGGGAATAGTGGCTCTACCGTTTTAAGTGTGAAATAGTTGGCATGAATCAAGATTAGTGTCTTCTGGAATAGAGAAAAAAATCCCCAGTATCAGTTTAGATTTATTTGCATCAGCCATTTTCATCTATTAGAATGATAACCTTTAAAAAAGTAGACCAGGGCCGGCCGAGTGGCGTGATGGTTAAGAACTGGCTTGAGACGCCAGAGGGCCCCGGTTTGGATCCCACATATGAGGGCCAGTGACACTGCCCTCCACAGCTAAGATGCTGAACAACAGCTCAACCTGGAGCTGGGCTGCTGTGAGTCACCAGTGACTGCGTGGGCTGCAGCCCCTGTGGCAGTGGGTTGCCATGGGCTACTGTATGTAGCCAGCAGCCAGCGTGAGCGGCCAGCAGCCGCCGTGAGTGGCTGTCCAGAAGCCGGCGACTGATCTGCCTCGCCTGAGAAGAGCGCAATGATGGTGCCAACTTGGGCCAGTGAAGCAACGTCCTCCACAACTAGACTGAAGAACAAAATGACAGCAACTTGTCTGTTCCCCTTCCCCCAATTCCCTAGCACTGTTCCCTTCCCTCCAATTCCCCAATAAAAATCTTAAAAAAAAAAAGTAGACCAATTTGATTTGAAAGCAGGTAGGCTGGGGCCTACTGGGAGCTGTGTCCAGTCAATAGTTACTGGAAGAAGGTATATGAAAGAAGTCCCCTGCTCAAGGGAAGCCCTGTTCCATATTGGGAAGCGGTTTTCAGACAATTTTAAAAAATATAGTGGAACTAATTATTTGTATAGAATTTTATTTGGAACCCATATATCAAAGAAGAGGCAATAAAAATGGTTGAAGCGTAGGGACTTGCTGGCTTTTCCTTGTCCTTCCTAATTTTTCCCAAGATCATCTCTGGGAAACCTGAGAACACCAGGTCTGAAAATCGCTGATATGCAGAGTAAACAAATATCCTTGTTAAATTTGTCACTCTAATATAGTAAGTAAAATATTTAAAAATTTATTGGGGTGACATTGGTTGGCAAAATTATACAGGTTTCAAGGGTACGTTTCTGTAATACATCAACTATATATTGCATTGTGTGTTCACAACCCAGAGTCAATTCTCCTCCCATCTTTTATATTTTTAATGGACACTCTAGAAGAGTGGTTGGTAAACTTTTTCTATAAACAACCAGACAGTAAATCTTTCAGGTGGTGTGAGCCAAGATGCAAAATTGAGAGTATTATGTAGATACTTACATAACAAGAGAGAAAACAAATTTCGAAAAAACTTTTGACAAAATCGAAAATATAATAATAATTACTGAGTACAAGTTTTTTTAGCATTGGTTGACTAATGAGAATTGAATTTTTTTTAAAAAATAACATTTTGTTTAATTGGAGTTAAAGTTAGCATTCTCTATGAACAAATTGATTGCTAGTGTTCATCTGTAAAAACAATTGTTAGCTTGTGGAATGTACAAAAGTCGACAGCAGGTGAGATTTTGTCTGTGAGCCATAATTTGTTGCCTCCTTCTCTAGAATAAATTTCAACTGGAAGATAGCAACTAGGAGATTTTAATTAGTCATTAAAGTGCTTTCATTTTATAGTGACAGCAATGAAACACCTCCTCACTGCTATTTTACCGGCAATGTTTTTTCTCTTTGAAGATGAAATTACAAGACCCCAGTGTTATGGATAGTTTCAGAAAAAGAGAATCTTACATAGTCTCAATGGGAGCCTTTTCTAGAAAAGAATTTGTCAAAATGTGTCAAAAACCTAAAAAAGTGCACATGCACTTTTTTGACTCTGATTCCGTTTCTAGGAATTTAATCCCATGAGGACTATACTGAAGTCTTTACATGCAAGGTTACTCATCTCAGAATTGTTTATCACAGTGAAAATATGGGCCCATCCCAAATGCTCAGCAATCAGGGAATCAGTGAGATAAGTTATTGTAGACATAAGAAGAGATCATTATGTAGTCGTTGCAAATTATATTGTGGAGCTTTATGTATTGACATGAAAAAATTTGTTTACAAAAGTAAGCTACAGTCATTATGCATATAGATGTTATGATTTCATTATTGTATAAAAAATATAAAGCATACACATAGAAAACAAAATGAAAGACTACATGCTAAAATGTGAGCAGTGCTTATCTGTGAGGTAGAATGTAGATCACTATTAGTAGCAGCGTAGCACTAAGTATAATTTCTTGAGTGCCGGCTGAGCAACTCTAGGAAACGCTTTACATACATAATCTTATGTAATCTTTAAATCAATTCTATGAAATAGACATGCTTATCTGCTGTAATATAATGGGGACACTGAGGCTAGGAAAAATTCAGTAGCTTCCCCAGTTGACACAGATTGAAATGGGGGACTTGGGATTTTTACCCAGAAGTGTCTGATTCCAGAATTTGTACTGCTCTCTCACATGCTGCACTGACTCTCTTATTTTCTTCATGCTAATTTATATTTCTAACCTGATTGTAAATTATCAGTGGATGTTTTTAAGAAAGTTGAAAATGAGACCATTGGGCGTAATTACGTTAAAAACACCTAATTGCCATGGAGATGATTTAACCATTTCTTGTTGTATTACTGCTGATCCTGGTGACTTCCTTCTGCCTATCCTTTCTACTGTCCAGGGGTCTTCCATGAAGACTGGGAAGGGCAGGAGTCCTTATCTAGGCTACTGCAAAGGATGGGTAGTCCAGTTGCCCCTAAGTCTATAACCTAGCCAAGAAATATTTGTTTTTCTCCAAGATGAAGAAAAATTTTCTATAATTTTAAGGTAAGTTCTTTTGTTCCAAGAGGCAATCTGACTCTAAGAGCTTTCTAGAATCAGTACAAGACGTGGGAGTAGTTGTCAGTTGGTAATCAAGGAACTTCCTGTTGCTTCTCCGTTAGTCCTCTTCCTATCACCACATTCCCTCAAAAGTTTATAGGGATAGCGTTTGTCCAGGAGGAAAGCGTTAACTTATTCAAATTAAAATCTTAAGTGTTTACTTAGATGCCTACCAGAAGTAAATTATCACCTGGATTCAAACCTTATGATTTTTTTCTTTCTGTATGTTAGGCTACAGATGCTATAAGATGATGACTATTAAACTTTGACATTTTTCCATTCACTGAGCAAGATGAATTCTTCTTTCCTGGTAAGTTGTTCTTTAAGATAATGTGTCCTGTCCCCAAAGGTCTGTGATCATCTTGCTACTTTGGTTTGTGCGATTACTGGGTCACAGAGAAGTGACCATGATCAATTTTTTTTTCTGACCTGTTTTGTCACATCTTTTGTTCCTACATCCTTGAAAATATAATGACGAGTGAGTTCATTTTCTTAGGAGTTGTGATGGCTGATTGTGAAATGAGATCAGATCACAGATACACAGGTTGGGTCATATAAAGCTACTACAGGAGACACATGAAAAATCTTGAAACACTGTTAAAAGTGATTATAAGTATAAATATAAGTATTGAATTGGGAATATAATGGTCATTTTTGACTCGGAGTTATTTTGGAGTAAGCAAAATCAGGTTGTACAGTGAAGGATAGTGAATAGTTAAATACAGTAATTGGAGCTGAGGTGTAGGGTAGATAGAGCAACTGTCTACATAATGGTGGCTCTGATTTCTTTTGAGTTCCCATTCATTCATCCATTCATTTAACAACTATTTATTGAGCTATTGCCAATGAAGACACAGAACTTAGCAGCACAAACCCAGTCTCTGTTCTCATAGGGCCTAGAGTTTACCAGATAGGTGCTAAGTATGTTGTAGTACATATGACTTAGAATCTTCCATAAATCATGAGGATGCGTAACTCTCCCACTGCTCGCTTACATAGATATATAATCATGGTGACCTTGAAAATGAAAGAGAGAGGACAGTGAAAAGTGTTGGCTTTTCTAGCTGTATAAAAGTTAGATTGATTCATATTTTAATAATACTCCAATGTTATTGGTTCAGACCTGAGGGGAATACAACTCTGATAATTACTATCTTTTCATAATATTTTTGAACTGGAGTTTTAATTCTCAAGAAGTAGTGCCAAATGATGGCAGGGTGCTGCTGAGAATAGCAGAACTATTCTTTCTGCTGGTTTTCCTAGGGATCATAGATAAAGATTTACTGATTGAATCCTATTTGTTTAAGCAGATAATTTTTTTCAATTCAGTGTATTTATTTTCTTATAAAAATAGCATTAAACCAAAGAATACTTTTCAAAGCTAATGCTTTTAAAATTAAGAATTAAGAATATTTTTTTCAAATTTTTACCTTTGTTACCTTACACATTAATAGAACATTTTTTAAAAATCTTGGTCTAGAATTTAAATTTTCCTTAGTAATTTGTTCTTAATCTTTTTCTAGCTGAGTGTCAAAGTGATCCAGGCTGTTTTTCTTTTAAATTAATTTCTGTGTTAGGAACAATTATCTCTGATTTCAGAGATTTTGTTCTCTTATTTTGTGTGTAGTCTAAGAGAGAACAAAAACTTATTCTGGAGGACAAGATGGCCACAGAGCTCCAAAAATCATATACTCATATAATAACTTTCTTTCATACTGGAAAAAAAGTACCCCTTTCCTATATTCTAATTCCCAGAGCTCTTTGCAGATTCCTCTTCACATTCATTGGCCTAACCTAGGCCAATCCCTGCAAAGGGGAATGCAATTATTGTAACTGGCATTTAGGCCAATTGTGATTCATCCCCGGGTGTCTGGAGAGTTTTGTTTCCCCTGTGGTCAATGGCTCTTACAAAAGAATGAATACAATTTGGTTTCTATTGGCACAAAGGAGAATGAATGGATATTGGGTAGGCAAGTTATGGTGTTTGCCAACGTTGTTTTTGTCAAGTTAATGTTATCAATTCTGATAAAAAAATTTTTCCTCTTGTATCTGTTAAAAATTCTCACTTCACAGTATTCTGCTTTTTCATTTTATTAATTTGCTTTTCAAAGTCATTGTTTACAGATATGAAAAATATATTGTCTAAAAAATAAATGACTCAAATACAATGTTTTATTGTAACACATTTTTATTAAAGTGGACATATTTTTAGAATTACTACCTAAAATTTCAGGACCTAGAAATGAAGCAGGGGAAGGGAAAAAAAAAGTACAGTTAAATGAAAGGAAAAGAAAGTTATTATGCACAAACTTCTCTATTTCTTCAGACTGTAGTATCTGGGACATTGAAATCCCTGTTTCTTTTAGTGTGTCTATCGAGGTAGTTGGATTATCTGAGAAGGAAAGGGATGAGAAAGCTGAAGGAGAGTGTTATGAGCTGAATTGCATCCCTCTCAAATTCATACACTGAGGCACTAATGCCAGTGCTTCAGAATGTGACTGTATTTGAGATAGAGCCTTAACAGAAGTAATTACATTAAAATGAGGCCATTAAAATGGGCCCTAATCCAATCAGACTAGTGTCCTTAGAAGAAGAGATTAGGAAACATGGAGACACGGGAATGGTCATGCACAGAAGGAAGACCATGTGAGGACACGATTTAAAGGTGCCATCTGCAAGCCGAGCAGAGAGCCTCAGAAGAAGACAAACCTGCTGACACCTTGATCTTGGACTCCTAGTTTCTGCTGTGAGAAAATCAATTTCTGTTGTTTAAGTCAGCCATTCTGTAATATTTTGCTATGGATGCCTAGCAAACTAATATAGATAATAATTAATTCCACATTTAATTTTTTTAAAAGAATGTTCAATTATAGTTGACATACAATATTATATTAGTTTCAAGTATACAACATGGTGATTAGACATTTATATAATTTATGAAGTGATCGCACCAATAAGTCTTGTACCCATTTGACACCATACATAGTTATTACAATATTATTGGCTATAGTTCCACCTTTTAATGAATACCTACCAAGTGTTAGGGGCTGTATTAAGAATCCTATATGAGGGCCGGCTGAGTGGTGCGATGGTTAAGAACTGGCTTGGGACACCAGAGGGCCCTGGTTTGGATCCCATATGTGAGGGCCAGTGACACTGCCCTCCACAGCTAAGATGCTGAACAACAGCTCAACCTGGAGCTGGGCTGCCATGAGTCGCCAGTGATGGCGTAGGCTGCAGCCCCTGTGGCAGTGGGTTGCCATGGGCTACCGTGTGTAGCCAGCAGCCAGCGTGAGCAGCCAGCAGCCGCAGTGAGCGGCCGTCCAGAAGCCGGCGACTGACCTGCCTCACCCGGGAAGAGCACAATGATGGTGCCAACTTGGGCCAGTGAAGCAATGTCCTCCACAACTAGACTGAAGAACAGAAGGACAGCAACTTGTCTGTTCCCCTTCCCCCAATTCCCCAGTACTGTTCCCACCCCCCAATTCCCCAATAAAAATCTTAAAAAAAAAAAAAAGAATCCTATATGAGCCACCTACTTGAGGCTAAGAATTATCTCATTTTTAACAACTGAGAAGCTGAGTCTCAGAGACGTTAAATAACTTACAAGCGGAAGAATTGGGAATCAACTCACTCTAAATACTTCCCATATACTGTATTGCCTGGATAAAGTACATTTATAATACTATATTATAAGTTTAGTACAAACAAACCTTATTGAATTCTTCCTATTGGTCAGGCATTGTGGGCGAAGTATGCTACAGGAATTAGTGTGTTTAATCCTCATCATGATATTATGATGAATGTACTATCACTATTCCATATTACAGATAGATAAGGCTCACAGACTTTAAGTCAATTTCCCAAGATCACACAGGTACCAAATGCAGGAAGCAGTACTGAAGTGAAGATAATCTGACTTTAATGCATGCTCTGTTATTCATCATCAAAACTACTTTCTATTTGAATGGATCATCAGAAGGAAAGATTTATGAATGCAATGATTAAGTCAAAATGACACAGGGCACCCATAGTAGAGGAGGAATGTAAATTTAATGGTATGTTAACTTGTGAATGGATCTTGAAGAGATTTTTAAAACGCAAATATGAAATAGTATTTCTTATGAAACTGGTATATGCTTGAAAATATTTATTTGCCATTACAGTGCACAGACCAGTCTTTTAAACAATAAGTCAATCAAAGGATCAACAAAAAAGACCCAGGCAGTACCTGAAATATCATAATATTAACAGGGTGGCAAGGTGAATTATATAGGAACATGCTATAATTAGGGCTCTAACAACAAACACCATTATCAAATAACTCATTCATGTGACCAAAATATGCCACAAATAGAGGCATATTCACTTGAATGTAAACTTGTAAGATATATTAAAATGAAAAAATATCTATCCAAGTCTCATAAAGTGAGCATTGATATAATGTCCCTCCCCTCTCTTACCAACTGTAAGATACTCTGAAGATTCAAAAAAGTAATAGACATCTGATATGTAACTGTGAAAAACATGAAGGGGAATCAGTCGTTCCTGGTGAAAACAGGTGGTGTCTCTGAAATCGCAATGTAGCTATAAGTCTCAATTTTTTCCCCGCTTAAATACCAGCTATACCTCTTTCATGCAGCTTACTTGAGTCATTGCCCAAAAACCAATGGATGAATGGGAACTACACAAGGTAGGAAGCAAGGTGTTAATTAGTAGCAATGCATGAAAACTCATGATTTGTGAAGAACTTAGAAGCAGGACTGACTGTAGGAATTCCTGTCATTTAAATAAAATATCTTAACTTACTGAACTGTAAAATCCCCCCCCCTGCCTTTTTTGTTGTTGTTGTTAATTTGAGTATTCCCTCTCTCTTGCCTTTTAGTAAATTACATATAATATGCCATATGGTTTTGAACTAAAATTATTTCCCCTTTGAGGAATTTTGTATCAGCCCTTGGTATAAATATCTAAGACCTCAAAAGCTCAAAATCGAGAATGATTTCCTTTGAGCAGCATTTAGCATAATATTGGTAGGAATAAACTTAGAAAGTATGTCAGCCTAAATCACGCCATAGAGATTTTTAAGCCATAAAGTAAAGGATGAGAGTTAAAAAGAACAGGATTTTTTTTTTTTAAATATACCGCACCTTCTTATAAAGTGAAAGACCAATAGCTTTAGCAACTAACCCTCAAAAATCCACGTCTAGCAGGCAGGGCTAGTAATTATGACTCAACTCTTCTAATGGAGAATGAGAAATGCACAAACTGATACCTGACAAGGTTAAAAGGAGAAATTTCATAAATGAACTGGAAAACTTGTTATGGTGGTTAACTTAGATTTTTTAAATTGGAGTCTAGACATGTAGATCACAATGACTGACTAGTTTGATCTACATTCGTCAAGACGGCCCCTGTATGCTGTTGGCAGTCATAATCACATCTGCCAAGTTCGCTCCCTTCCTGGCCTCCTAGGCCACAAAGTAGTTCTCACCCTTATCTTTCTCCTCAAACCTCCAAAATTGTTTTACTCCACCCCTTTCTTAATAGATGAACTTATTTCATCTTTTACTGAGGAAAAAGCCAACAACAGAGGAATTTCATAAGCTGGCACAAACACATCTACACAGATGTATGTATCTGCAATTTGTTACTAAAGAAAATAATTCTAATACCCCCACTTGCCTACCACACTGCATTCCTTCTCAGCTACTCAAGGACATCACTCAGCAATTCTTTCCTCCTGTCTTTTGTCACTAAATTGACCTTTTCTTCTTGACTATTCTCTTAGATTGCAAATAGTCTTTCAATATTCATATATATATATATGTATATATATATATACACACACACACATATATATATATATACATATACATATATATACATATATAATTTTTTTAAAAGGAAGGAAAAAAAGCAAGCAAGAAAGAAAAAGTTACTTTTTTTGACCTCAGATTTCTCTTCCTTTTCACCCCATTTCTCACCTCCTCTTTAGAGCTAAGGTCTTAAAGTGAATTTTTTATACTGGTTCTCTGCATTTCCTCCTTTGCTAATTTCTCCTGAATTCAATATAATCAAGATTTTGATCCCAGAAGTACATGTCACTGCTCCAGTGAAGATCATGTTCCACTTCCATGTTGCTGAATCTAATGGCCAATTCCCAGCCCTCATGTTACTGACCTCCAAGCATTTGACATCTTGATCACTCCCAACCTATTTGAAGTGTGTTTATCACTTGGCTTCAGGGATACTCTACTTTTCTGTCTTTTTCTACTACCTCACTGGCCACTCTTTTCAGTCCCTTTAATGGTTTTTACTCATCTCTCTGATTTTTAAATGTTGAGGTCCCCAGTGTTTAGACATTAAACTTGTTTTCTATTTCTATTTTGCTCACTCCCTGGGAAACATCCAGGCTAGTGATTTACAGATTTGTTCCTCCAGCCCAGACATCTCTCCTGAACTTCAGATTCATAGATCTAACTGTCTACGTGACATTTGCTACCTGGATGTCTAACACGTGATTTAATATTAACATGTTTTAAAACCTGCTTCTCCCAAACTTCCACATCTAGTAAAAGCAGCTCCATTTTTCAATTCCTCAGATAAAAAACCAAGACTTTTCTCTTTCTTGATCCCACATCTGATTCTTCCATAAATCCTTTTGGCTCTACATTCAGATTTCCCCCCAGAATCTTACCCTTTTTCACTACTACCACAGTTTGCAGTTGAATCTTATCCGACATCATTTCACCCTCACAATGCTAGAATACCTCTAATTCAGCTCCCTCTTTCTGACCTTGTCTCTCTTACAGTCTGTTCTCAATTCAGATGCCAGAATGATCCTTTTAAACATAAATCAGTTCATATAATTTCTCTGTTCAGTACATTCCTATGGCTTCTTCCAGTCTCATTTGGAGTAAAAATCAAGGTCATGATGTGTGCCTCCTGTGCTGGAATTATTGTCTCACCTCATTTCTATTACTCGTTCTCCTAATCGCCCCTTCCAGCCTCACTCTGGGGATGTTCCTCTGACAAGCAAAGTATGCTCTGTCTCAGGGCTTTTGCACTTGATGTTTCCTCTGCTTTGCACATTCTTTTCCTCATGTTTGTAAGACCTACTCCCTCACCATGTTTAGGTTTTTACTCAAATATGTCTTCTTTTTTTGCAGTTATTAAAAACTGCAAAAACCTTATTTCTTGCTTTATCTTTTTCTGTAGCACTTTCCACCATCTGACATGGTAGCTATTTTACTTGTTTATTGTCTGTCTTCTATCCTAGAATGTGAACTCTATGAAGGCTAGCTTTTTTTTTTTTAACTTTATAACTCCAGCACATAGAGCACTGCCTTACAATTAATAGGTCTTTAGTAAACATCTGAATACATGATTGTATGAATAAAATTGGATAGGCATCTAAATGTAACTTGTATAATTTTTCAGCAGGTATGGAATAAACTTGTGATTTATAACGTTAGGTTTCTGTCTTTTAGCATAAGATTACCATTTTATAAAAAGTAAAGAGTACTCTTTATGCTGATTAGATGAACATTATTATAACTGGTGAGGTAATATAAGGAATTAAATGAAATTAGTCAAGGCCAGATTTCACTTCTCATTGTTAATTTACAGCTACTTTTCTAAAATAGATTTTTGTTTCCTTTCACTTCAACGGTTTTGAATGCTTCCCTTCTTTTTGTGTGTGTGTGTGTCTCAAAAATGGATTATCTCTATAGGTCACCTGCAGAAAAGCGGAATCTGTCACATTTATAAATGATGTTTTAAATGTCAACACACATAGCAGAGCGGCAGAAAGTTTGCTAA
>NW_017731678.1:64410-123287 GCF_001890085.2 Hipposideros armiger
GCAGGCTTTTAATGAATGGTTTCAAACTGCAGAGTACAGAAGAACCCCCGGAGCTTTGTTCAATTCAACTGTCTTGGCTCAGGTCCAGGCTCCCTCTGCTGGAATCTCTGATGATCTGCCCTGGAACTCTAGGCTTTAGCAAGCTCCCCGGGGTTCTGGTGCAGGGGTTCCATGGGTTGGCTTTGAGATGTGCTGCTCTGATCATGCAAAAGATGTTCAGTTTCTTTCTTAGAAATCAAGCAAAAGCTTATGATAAGAAGAAAAGTATCATAAATTTCACTCCTGTGGAGACCAATTATCTTGCTACCAGTTGTGGCTTGGCTGCAAACCGTCCCCTCTTCCCAGGGTGCCATCTTGCATATGTATTGTGGCTTTCACTGGGGAGAAAGAGTAATGTCAACAAAGCTCTGCTTGATCAATATTAACCTATCACCCTTACTGAAAAAATAATTCTACAGAAATGTCACGTAACTGTAGGTGTTTCGAGTCTCCACCCCCCTCCATGTTTGCTGACTTATCACCACCCACTCCACAAACAGGTACATTTTTTTTTTTTGTCTTAGGGCTTTTGTCTCCTTGCACCTTTCTTTATTTTAAGGGAATCAAGTGATTAAAGGGGTCAGAATCTGACACACTGTTACCATGGAGACCGGAAGCTATTCAGCTCCTGTGTGGTTGTTTTTCCCCCTCTCTAACCAGCTATTCCATCAGAGTAAAGGATATTTACCAAGTAGAAATATGAGCCTTTAAAATCTTTCCCTTTAGCTCTAGTTTGTGTGAGAGAGGAATGCCATGAAACACTTTTTATTATTCTGACACAAAGTGCCAAGAAAATGTCAGGTTTTGGGTGGTGAAATTTCCTGTTTGGTTTCTGGACTGGTAGTTATTTTGTTTAAAGCTTTTGGTTAGCATATTATAATCACAAGCCGGAAGATATGAAATGCTTTTAATGCACTCACAATCTGCTATGAGAGAAGGAAATTGATATGTTGGTAATTGCAAATTACTTGATAAAATTCTATCCACCCTTTTGAGTACCTACTATATCCAGGCCCCTTTCTAAGTGCTTTATATGTATTATATCATTTAATGCTACATCAAACTGTGAAGTGGGTTCTAGTATGTACATTTTACAGGTGAGCGAACTGAAACACATTGTCTTTAAGTTCTGGTGCATTCAGATTTCTAGTGATGAAACTAGGGGTAGAACTAGGCACCCAGAGCCCACACTTGGGCTATGATCACTGCTCTAGGGAAGCTGTGCACATGGTGACAGTACTGCTCTATAACAATAGCTAAGGTGACGTTCATGTCAGATGTGAGTAATCAGATCACAGGCTGAGACAATAGTTCAGCAAGTTGTAAAATGTCCTAAAATTAGGGTGCAGCTGACACCCCTGGTGCCTGCACCACAGCCTGGAGGTCCAGCCCTGATTTCAGCAGCACCTGTGGTGGGTGGTTCTCTGGTAGCTCAGTCTTCACTCAACACAGCCAACCCCACCTGGAGCCCAGTTATGGGTCTTTCTGTGCTTTACTCCCCAATCTTCTCTGATGCTCTGGGAGCTCCTTATTCTGTGCACAAGAGCAGCCAGGAAGTGAGGGGGAGTTAACATGTGCAGGGACAACTCTCAGCCAATGGAGGTGGGAGTAGGAGACGAGCTCCAGCTCCCCTCGTCAGCTGGAAAATTCTAAAAGGAATTCTATATGCTTCTCAGAGGTCTTGATAGAACCAAAACTCTATCCTAGAGGAAAGACAACTTACGGTAATTTTTCCTCTTTCCTGTCTTCCTCTCTCCACATATTTGCTCCTCTTTCTAGGATCAGTTCCTAAGGAAGCTGCCTGCGTCCGAGTCTTTCCCTTAAGTTCTGATTTCTGGGGGAATCCAAACTAAGAATCAGAGCCATTCATCAACATTCAAAATTGTGATGTTTAGGGCTAGCTGAGTGGCGCGTTGGTTAGGAGTTGGCTTGGGATGTCAGCTTTGAGCAGCAGGGCCCCGGTTTAGATCCTATATATGAGGGCCAGTGACGCTGCACCCTCTACAGCTAAGATGGTGAACAACAGCTCGACCTAGAGCTGGGCTGCCATGAGTTGCTGGTGATGGCGTAGGCTGCAGTGGAGTTGGCCGGCAGTGGGCATGAGCTTTTGTGAGCTGCCATGAGCCGTTGTGAGTGGCTGTTCAATGGCCGGCGAGCAACTGCCTCACCCGGGAAGAGCGCAATGATAATACCAACATGAGCCAGTGAAGCGACGTCCTCCACAGCTAGACTGAAGAACAGAAGGATAGCAACTTGTCTGTTCCCCTTCCCCAATTCCCCAATGCTCTTCCCCCCACCCAATTCCCCAATAAAATCTTAAAAAACAAAAACAAACAAACAAAATCCCCACAAACTGTGCTGTTTATGCTCTACTGAAAATACAACCACCTGGGTATGGTCAAGACTTTGTGGCCCAGACACACTTGTGTGTGGGTTTGGATCCCAGCTCTGTCATTTTTATAGCTATATCTTACAAGACTGTCAGTTAATTAAACTTTCCGAGCCTCAATAACCTCAAATGGAAAAATGGGAAAAATACTACTACCTCCTGGGATTGCTGTAAGCTTAGTCAGAACCATGAACCCTGACTTACTAATCTTGGTGTGGCTGTGATCCTTGCCCCACCTCTGCCAACCCCCACCCTCAGGTGATGGGTGATGCCAAGTTGGAAAGATGGAGGAATGTCAGATAGTCATAAAGGCTATGGCAAATGAGAACTCAAGACATGCATTTTCTCTTCAGGAAGAATAAGGTAAACTAAATGTTGGTTAGAGATCTCTGTTCATAAAATATGGTAGAGAATTTGTGGGGCAATGTTTTCTCAATATTCTTGTAAGGAATTTTCTAAATAGTGCCTGCTTCCCTACATTATCCTTAGTGGGAAAAACTATGAGTCTATTGCTACATATAGAGAAATCTAGGGACTCCAAAAATGCCCAAAACTTCTATTTAAATTATACTTCCATTTATTAAAATGCTTCTACATTATCAAACTTTCTGTGTCTTGCTGTTAAAGAGATGTTACAATGAATGGGAACAGAAAGTGAGTGTGGAACGGATCTAGAGTTGCCATGGAAACAGAAGGTACAACCAATCAGTGAAGAGATAAATGTTCATTCAAGAAGTCCTCCAATTGCCCACAAAGGCCATCTGAGTGAGTAAGTGAACTGTGTAACCACAGCTGGTGCTCTGTGCCTACTGTGTAACCTGAAATCTAGGTAAGGGTAAAAGAAAGCTTATCTGGCACACATAAGTCAGCTATACAACCTTGAAGGTGATAGAAATCATTTACACCATAGTTCCCTTCTCTGCTTTTGCACATGGGAGGAAAGATAGGCGATGGCAACAATAATGACTTACAGGTGTATAGCTCTTCCCACCTTTCCAAAGGATTTCATGCTCATTCACCCCATGTGATCCTGTAAGACAGGTCGTCTTGGCCTTGCTATCGCAGAGGAGAACTCTGAGGTGCAGGGGGAGTTGTTGAAGGTCATACAAATAATAAGTAGTTAAAATGGGACTAGATTCCTGAACTCATGTTTTTGTAACTTTTTCCTTTCTGCTAAGAAATGGCCCGGAGATATACTGGAAGAGAATAGAGGACTTGGGTAGTAGTTCTTCTGGGACTTGGAAGAAATCCTGATGGTGCTGTTGGGAGTTCAGGCTAAAGTGTTATACTTGTACACGAGTCCACCTCCTCTTTATCCTGTCCTCCTTTTCTGAACTTATCTGAACCTCAAATTATTTTTCTTTCATGGAACCTTTCTGTGAACTTATGCCCACATATATATCTTTCTTGAATTTCCACACTATGTATTCTCAGAGTAACATGTATGGTACTGAACCACTTTTTATACTTTTTCATGTTTGAGAATCTTGCCTCTTCTGTGAAGGCAAAGTTATAAACTTAAGTTGTGAGCCCTTTGTTTCTCTTCAATTACTACCAGTATTGAAAACAAGTAATTAGACGTATCAATTGAGAGTATAATGACTTGTAACACTCCTTGTACTAGAGGTGTGGTAGTTATTGTTGTTTGCTTGATTTTGTAATATAATATTACATTTTATGAAATCATATTCTTCTTATGACCTACCTGAACTCTTAACAGAAGCAAGTAAACAAGTTGTTAACAGTATTAGAACCCCCTCTCAATTGCTGTGGCCTCACTGCTTGCAGGCCCTTCCTTCTTCAAGGAGTAGCTTCCAAGTTCACCTGAGGGTGTCTCCGTCTCAGTGAGCCCGAAGAGAAAAGCGGAGGAAGCCTGGATGGTTTTTCTGGGCCAGGTTTGGATTGCATGCATTCACATTCAGTGGCCTCACCTAACTGGGAGGGTGTGAGGAATGGAGTATGTGCGTCCAGGAAGCACAGGAGACCATGGATTTTGGAGAGTAGCTAACAATCTATGACACCTCTCCCCTCCAATAACCTACGTTGCATAATAAATACGCAGACGCAGAGTGCTACCTGGAAATATCCCGAAGAGCAAAAAAGAACAAATTTATGAATGGTTTCTTTATTCCCAAATCAAAGTTTATCTCTGGATCACTGATCTCGTAGTCAGTCTCTCAACCTCTTTTCAGCTCAGATTAATGGGATTGCAAAATGTCCTTGGCGAACAAATTAACTGCCCCAGAGGCTCTGTCAAACAAAAGAGGACAAGGATACTGGCTGGCTAAGGAGCATTTGTAATGTTCAAGGTTTTCAGACTGGGTGCCCAGTATGTCTCATTTCAAGTTTGTTTTAATATTCATTCCCTGTTAAAATCTCACCTGTTGAATTATACTCCTTGTTGGGAAGACTAGCCCTGGTGACTGGTTAACAGGGAGGAGGCCTGAGGAGTTTGTGATTGAGGGGGACGAGGACTAGGGTTATTGTTCAGCTGCGGGAAAGAAGATCTGCTCCGAGACTGGTTCTGAGTGTGTGTTTTATGAATCTCCCTGTAGGGGGCAACTTGTCGGATTTCCATGAAATCCCTGATGCCAGGGAACCCACCAACTTCCCTGCTGCCCCTCTTCATGAGGCTGAGTGCCACCACTGTATTCTTTGCCCACCGTGTAGGATTTGGTTTTAACTTTTACTTTTGTTGCACAAATGCACTCCTTATAAAAGCAGGTCTTGATTGGTTTCCCCTTTTCATGACCTGTCTCTTAGGAATGCCTTTTACTACCTTCTGCAGGTGTCATATGTATAATTTCATTATGTTAACTGAAAGATAAAGAGTGGATATTATCAGTGTAAGAACATAAACACAGGTAACTCAATAAAAATTTATAATAACATATATGTGTTTAGAGAAATGTAGCAAATCTTTAATTGTAAAGTAGGGATGACATCACTGTATATCTTATTCCTTTTATATTTACAACAAGGCTATGAAGCAGGTATCATTCCATTTGTTTTAAGAGAAGAAAAAAATTCGGACATAAAAAGTGATTAGTCATCTTTCCACGGTCAAATAGCTGGTGCTATAGAAAGGATTTGAACTCAGCTTTAACTCCAAATCCTATGGATTTAATCCTTAGACCAGGTTACTTCATCCTTGGAATTCATACTTTAAATAGTTTCTATTTCCTCCTACCTACTTGTTGAAAGTATAAAATAGGAAGTGGGGTAATTTGATCAAAATGATTGAAAATGATTATCATCAAGGTAACTTCTTAAATTCATATCTGTGTATAGTATTGGATTAGGTATTAGAAAAAAACCCCTGCCTCTACAAGCTATTTCTTGAAAATACTAACATGTCTTGGTCTTAGTATTTTTTGTAAGACTTGTGTTTTATTTGAACATCAAGGTTCACAACTGATTGCTGAAATTTGGCTTATCCTTTAAAATTCACTTTAAATATTGCAATCCCAAGAACCTTTTCCAGATCTCTGCAAAAGATAATTTCTTTCTTACTCATAGTATTTTGTCAATATTTTATGTATGCAGTGGCGTTTTTATACATGACTTTATTTCTCTCATACAAGGATTTATGGAAGTCAGGATCATACATTGTACATATTTTTACCCTTCGTGATGCCTGTGGTCTTGCACATAAGTGTACTACAGACATTTGCTGAAATGAGATCAAATACCTTCCCTTAGCTTGAATATGACCCTTTTTAGCTTGGGCTTTTAGTGGAGAAAATTCTATTCTAAGTTTAGGTTTTGCTTCAATCTGTTTTTTTCAAGGAATTCTAGAAAAGAAGCACTTGAAAATAAGTGATATATAAGAAAAGAACTTGAATGATTACATAATCATCTCAGACTTCTCCAAGTTTGCTCCAAAACTTGTGTTATCACCTTCTTCTTCTTTTTGGCTTTAATAGTTAATCAGACCAGAAATGTATTAAAATCTTAACTTCCAGTGTTTATGTTTTACTCATGTAGGAGATATACACTGCTATGCAGGCATTGCACTCAGTGTTACTAAAAGCGGTATAGCAGAAGAAATTGTGTTAATTCATTTATTTGCTTCTTTAAAGCTATTTTAGAAAGAAGATATTCTAAAATCCATTTCAAAGAACTTGAGAATAGGGCATTTTACATGTTGTAAACAATGATAAAAATATTGATCTTCATAATACTAATATGCTAAAAATTAAGAAAAAAATTTTTCTCTTGCACTAGAATTAAAATTAATGTTCTTTGTTCATTTATTCATTAATTATTTTTCTTTACTCATTCCATTCCTTTTTACTTCAAGGGAGCTTTGAATTTCTATGGTAGCTTCTCTTTTAAATTGGTCAGAATCACCTTAATGTTCTAAGATGTAATTGGTCTCTATTACATATGAATCTTTTTGGTTGATCATTTTCCTGAAGTTTTTCTTTTGAAAGGGAAATTGGAATGATAGTCCTTCTGTTCAAAGAAGTCACACTCATTGGTGTGCAGTTACATTGGTGAGTAACTGCAATGACTTAATGCTATCCGTTAAAACTATAACCACCTGGCTGGCTCAGGTTATTACAGGCTGTTGAGTAGAATGACCATAAATTTGGACAATTTATAATAATGCTAATATTGATTATTTTGTATTTAAAGTTAATAATGTGGTATGTTTTCTAAGAAAAAGTGCATGTGTTCATCTTATAGGACTCTTGAGTCCTCCAAGTTTCTATCTTTCTGGGGTGCCTCTTATGTTTGTAATACAAAGTTCTATTTTGTCAAACCATAAATTAATTGATCATTTTCATTACTGAGTGTGCTGGCAAAATTAGAGGTTTTCTGCACTGTCATGGTCCACTGTACTGTTTGCTGCCCTCTGACCACTATCAAGGAAGGAGCAAGCATAAAGGAGATCCACATAACTTTTTTTTTTTTTTTAAGATTTTTATTGGGGAATTGGGGGATGGGAATAATGCTGGGGAATTGGGAGAAGGGGAACAGACAAGTTGCTGTCGTTTTGTTCTTCATTCTAGTTGTGGAGGACGTTGCTTCACTGGCCCAGGTTGGCACCATCATTGAGCTCTTCCCGGGTGAGGCAGATCAGTCGCCGGCTTCTGGACGGCCGCTCACTGCGGCTGCTGGCTGCTCCCGCTGGCTGCTGGCTACACACGGTAGCCGATGGCAACCCACTGCCACAGGGGCTGCAGCTTACACCGTCCTTGGCGACTCATGGCAGCCCAGCTCCAGGTTGAGCTGTTGTTCAGCATCTTAGCTGTGGAGGGCAGTGTCACTGGCCCTCATCTGTGGGATCCGAACAGGGGCCCTCTGGTGTCCCAAGCCAGTTCTTAACCATAGCGCCACTCGGCCGACCCCGAGATCCACATAACTTTGACCGAGCCTCCAGTAGGGCCAATGGGGATGAGACAGTATATCAATTTTCTGGGTAAGTATGTACAATTTCTAAGTTCTTAGGAGAGAATGTGCAGACAGCTTTTTCACAGTAGGTCAAGGAGCAAGAGAAAGAATTTTACAGGTTCTCTGGGAAAACTAAGGAATAAGAAATCATTTAATTACAATTTAATCTGCATGTACACTGAAACCTGAAAAAGGTGCTCTTAGATCAAAATGTGGCCCACTTGCCTTCCAGAAGTTTGCAAAGGTGAAGTATTAGATTTTTTAGAGAGGTTGTTGATTGACTTCCTGTTGGCTTCGCCTCCCTCCTCTCCCCTGACCACTTCTCTGCCCTGCGGTGGTTCTTACTTCAGGGGATAGGAAAGACTACGAAGAGAGAGCAAGTCCAGCAGCGAGCTTCTCGATTGTTCTGACCCCCCCGCTCAAAGCATGTCTGGGCTTCCTGTGCATCTGGGAATTTCTTCGAAGTAGACCGGACATGACATCAAGGATGGGGCTTGATTTTGTTGTGGGAAAGAGGGTTCTTCACTTGGGAAAAAACTCAAGCACGTGCTAGACAAAAGAACAAAAGAAGTTTATTGTGAGGTGATCCATTCCACAGGCAGAATAGAGGCTGCCCTCCGATGAGAGGCAACCCCAATCCTCCTTACAGCTGTGCTTTATTTTAGTTAGGCTTTTTAATGTGGGGAAGAGGGGAGGCATGTTCTTATTAGTTCTTAGAAGGGGTGGGCTGTTCCAGAGATTTGGGATACACACCGTTTTTGTCTTTATATGGTCCTCTCTGGAGGTGTCATGTCGCTTGTAGGAGTGTCATCTAGCATGGGATGTGTATCATAAAGACCATGTGATGTGTAATGTGGCTGGAGGTTACTTAGAGGTGATCTCATTGCCGTCTTGGTCTTGGCTAGTTCTGTCTGGTCTCCTTGTCTCGTCTTGATTTACTGGCTCTTTGTCTTCAACTGGTATTTAATGGTATCCTTAGAGGTCCTGCCCCCACCCTAGCTTAATATGACTTAGCCACACTGATTCTGATGACGGTCAGCAACGGAAGCTGAGGGCCCAACAGGTCTCTCTCAGTGACGGGCTCAAGTTGTCACATGGAAGTAGAGTGACTGCATATTTGGCCCATCTGACTTATTGTCTTAATTGTGACATATTTGAGATTGAAAGAGGAACTATTAATGATTAAGCCTAGACAACAGCTTTCCATCATCCCAGGCAACCCAGGATACATGATCACCTTACATATGAATCACATTCTTCCTCTTTGTAATGTCATTCTCTGCCTGGAGCACAAACCCCTCCAATTCTTTCCCAGACTTGTCACTAAGGGAGGGCTAACTAGACCATATAATACTTAGCATCTATTTACTGCTTGCTGCATTTGTTTGTGGCTTTTCTCATTATAATGTTAATGTAAGAAGTTGGGGTTTCCTATGGTTAACTAGACATGGAGTCCGTACAATGCAGTCTAGACTGAGACCATTAACTGCTCTTGGTCAGATTCCTTCTGTGTTCTTTTCTCGCTCTCAGTGTTAAAGGTATACAAGAACACAAAGCATTTCACAGTTCCACAGATTCTCTCTTCACTGTTTCCCTCCCACTCCAAATGATGGCTGGCCAGCATGGTTCACCAGAATTATACTCATTTAACTTATTCTGTTCCTTCTAAGTACCTTCCCTTATAATGAGGTTTCTCTTTCTGATTAATTTATCACTCAGTCTTATTTAAAAAAATTGTTGGATATTAGTTCTTTGTTTTATTCTTAAGTTTCCCATTTCATGTATTAAAAATGCAAATCCATCTGATTTTTTTCTATTTTGGTCTGTTCAGTTTCAAGTGTATAAAATATTTTAACAACTTAATTAAATTTGGACCCAGATATGCATAATAAATACTAGTAAGTACTTCCTTTTTGGCCACAGACTAATGGTTATATTTTAGAAAAATTCCATACTTTTTAGGACAAAAGTAAAGCATTATTTAAAAAACATACTTCATGTATATTTTACTAAGTATTTAGAATCTAATATAATTTTTTTTGCCTGAATGATGTAATAACTGAATAAAATATACAAAATTCTAAAATCACTGGTATACTAGTAAAACCAAAGTGAAAGTTTCTAAGAAAACAAAGATCAAATAATGGCTATTGCACTTTACATATTTATTTGTGCAGTGTTTCTTGTTTGCTTTCCTTTTATGCTTACTACTGAATATAGATAAATTATTTTATTTTACCTTACTATTTTCAAGTCATGAAGCTAATATTTACATGCAGAAAAATAGGTTATAATATATTCTACATCTGTAACCATAAATTTATTTTTATATAAAGAAATCCTGAAAATGATGTACTTGGGAAAAGCACTTCCAAAAAGATGGAGATAGGATCTCCAAAACCCATTCCTTTATAAGAGCAACAAAAAATATAGGCAAAAATTACCAAAATGAATTTTTTTCAGAACTCTGAAAATTAACTAAAGTCTTGCAACAATTTGAAGAGCATTTTTCCCCCAAGCATTTATTCAACTGAAACTTGGTAAAAACAGTGGGCTTTGAGGATTTATATTTTACCCTATCCCACCCCTTACTTTGTACCTCTCTCCCTAGTCGCAAGGTTGTTGGTTTTCCGCAATTCCTGAGAACTGACACTATGTGGCCTGACTTTCACTTGCTTACCAGCTGTCAGCCCAGCATTAGCTGTGGGTAGCTGGATAACACCAAGCTAATAGGGAGGAATGAACAGTAGGTGCAGATAAACACCCTCTGAGCATTCTTCCCATTCTTCTCCCATAAGACGACATGATTTAACTGTGGGAGATTGGTATTGAGAAGGGCCAGTGCCAGGACAGAAGCACGGTCCTTAACACCAGTGGTTTTCCACCTTGAGAGGTATCTCCCTGCCCTCCATTTAATAAAGGCCCCGGGCTCATACCCCTCCCCTGAGGAATCCGTCACAAGCTGAACTCTCTAACACCCCTTCCTTCTAGGAGGAAAGAGGACATTTTATGTTTGAAAACATTATTAAAAAACACCACAATGTTAAAAAAAAACTAATAGATGAATAGATACATGGATGAAACAGAATTTAAAAAAAAACATCTCAGAGAAATAAGAATTGTGGCAGATACTGCAGGTTGGTTCACTCTGTATTCTTTCTAACCAGCTTTAGCCTTGCCTTTATCTACTATAAGAGTCTGAGAAGCCAAAAACCTACCAACAAGATGGGTTGGCAGCTTGAGTTGGATATGTGACACAATTACAGACAATAAGATGTAAGTCTGCTGAGGCCTTCAGAGGAAGTCTTTGTTGACCTTATTAAGTTATTGCTTCTTCTTTTTCCTCTCTTTGTCCTCCCTTCTTCTTGCTACCTGTTACAAGATGGCTGGAGAGCATCCACCATCTAACTACCATGAGGAAAGACTGTGAGGAGAGACCTTGACTCTAACACTTGAAACTGCCAGCAATCACTTACTTCCAAACCTCTTGTTTTTGTGAAAAGTAAACAGCTTAATTTGTTTAAGCCACTACTTACTCAGATTTTCTGTTATTCATAGGTATAAGTAATTCTAAACTGGTGCAAATAGGAAATAAAACATATGAAGCAGAAAGCGGTCATTTTCACAATTCAACTGGAAATAGTATGAAAAATATGACAGCTCAATGAAAGAGCTCAATAAAAGGGTTCAGTAGCTGGTTGGGTATAATGGAAGATAAATTAGAGAGCTGGAAGATGAAGTCTAGGACCTTTCTCAGAAGGCTTCAGGAAAGGATGAAGAGGTAGGTTGAGTAACAAAAATTAAGAGTTATGGAAAATAATAGTAGCATCAATATGTGAACAAGAGGTATTTCAGATGGAAAGACAAACATAAACAGAGAGGAGGAAATAACTGAAAAAAGAATGAGTAAGATTCCCTCAAAGTAAGACAAGATATTCATGAAACTGACAGATTATGGAGCATAAAACAGAATAGACAAAGATAAATGATAACTTATACTTAGGCATATTATGATGAAATGTAAAAAAGATCTAAGTCTAAGAGAAAAATTCCAATAGCTTCCAGAGATTAAAAACAAATCTGATCTAACAAGAATTTCATTGTTATCAGTTTGTGCAATAGCAATGTTGGATAATAGAATACTATTTTTAGAGTTTTGCATAGAAAGGTATTGGAATGTAGAATTTTTTCCTGCTGGATTATCATTTAAATGCATGAAAAAAAAAATCATCACATGTACAACACTTCAGAAGATTTACCACATAATGTTTCTTTTTTTTTAAGATTTTTTTTTATTTTATTGGGAAATTGGGGATGGGACAGTGCTGGGGAGTTGGGGGAAGGGGAACAGACAAGTTGCTGTCCTTTTGTTCTTCAGTCTAGTTGTAGAGGACGTTGCTTCACTGGCCCAAGTTGGTACCATCATTGCGCTCTTCCTGGGTTAGGCAGATCAGTCGCCGGCTTTTGGACTGCTGCTCACAGCGGCTGCTGGCCGCTCACGCTGGCTGCTGGCTGCTCATGCTGACTGCTGGCTATACACGGTAGCCTATGGCAACCCACTGTAGCAGTGACTGCAGCAGTAGCTGCAGCCTACGCTGCCGCCAGCGACTCACGGCAGCCCAACTCCAGGTTGAGCTGTTGTTCAGCATCTTAGCTGTAGAGGGCAGTGTCACTGGCCCTAATATGTGGGATCCGAACCGGGGCCCTCTGGTATCCCAAGCCAGCTCTTAACCAATGAGCCACTCCACCGGCCCACATAATGTTTCTTTTGAAAACACTCTAAGACAAGAGTCAGAAAACCATGGGCTGTGGGCTCCAACTGGTCCATCACATGTTTTTGTAAACAATGTTTTACCGGATCATAGTTCCATTTGTTTGCTTTTGATCTACAGCCTTTGTTGCTATGCTGGCAGAGTTGAGTAGTTGTGACAGAGACTACACATCCACAAGCCTAAAATATTTACTCTGGTCATTTACAGAAAAAGTTTGGCAACTCTTGCTCTAGGACAGCGGTTCTCAACCTTTCACAGGGGTTGCCTAAGACCTTCGGAAAACACATATTTTCGATGGTCTTAGGAACCGAGACACCGCTCCTCTATCCATCTCCAGGCCCACATGCAGATATGCCCACATACGAGTACCTGGTGACCCCTGTGAAAGGGTCGTTGGACCCCCAAAGGGGTCACAACCCACAGGTTGAGAACCGCTGCTCTAGGACAAAGTACTCAATTAAGAAGAAAAATAAATCTACGGTACTTTGAGATAAGGGAAGTTAGGATAAGTAACTATTTTGGTAAGGTTTACTGTTTAAATAATAAAGAACCAAAAGAAGCTAAAATATATCCCAAACAATAAAAACTAAAATATTTTATGTGATGACCACATGGGTCATGAAAGGGACAAGAGGAGAAAAATTTATGCTAAGTATTTGGCTCTTTCAGTCAGCACTGTGGCATAGGGGTATTCAGGTTTGCCATGAATAATGGCATCCCATCTAAGGAGGTGTCATTCACGTTATAGACACATCTTAGGGAGATAATTAATTCCTAAGTTCTGGCCCTCATATCACTGCCTTACTTAAAGTGTGGGGCCTGAAGTTGTATATGTCACCATGATGACATGATGCCTGACCTGCTGAATGGGTAGCACATGTGGGCATGTAGCTAAGTAGGGCTGGTGACTGCCAGGTCTCTGGAAAAAAACATCCAAATTAATTAAATTTTTTTTTTTTTGAGGAAGGTCTGCCATTCTCTAATTCACATAAATATGCCCTCTGAACTAGCAACTAAATTTTTAAAAGGAAACACTTTGCTATTGGATAAGCTTAAAAATGATAAGGGGAAGTGAACTGATGTGTGCTATTAAAAAATTAGTGGTAACCATCAGAAGTTTAGCATAAGATGAACAGAAGAATAATCTATCCAATCAATGCAGGTTAGCAAAGGAGAGGAGGGAAAATCAGGAAACATAGCAATAGAAATGTAAAATTGCCTGTCAGAAATGAATTCAAATGTAACAGTAATTATAATAACTGTAAATGCATAAAACTAATTGATCCAAAAGACATAGATGCTCAGATTTGATTTTAAAATGGTGATTGTTAGGCAGGAGAATCAAGTGATTGCCCATGGAAACATAGACGCTACATGGTAGTTGTCGAGTGATAGTTATTACTGTGGTTTTTTTCCATATGGAGTTAATCAGAATCAAAGCAATATCCAATATCCTGGAGTCAGAGCTGGGCATCTGAAGGTTTTAATTTCCAGTTAATGATCTGTTCCGGCCGTGACTTTGCAAAGCCTTATCATGATTTCGTGATAAAGAAAACGCTTAAGATAATATTCAAGAGAGTCTTTTACATGGAAAAGTTCCTGCCTTACTAAAAATAAAAGATAAAAATATGATACTAAATATCATAATTTGGGAAAGGGAATTTTGATTAACTTGCTCAGAACCAAATTTGTCAGAGAGGAGCTGTCAGCTGTGATACCTGGAGGATTAAATGTGTGTAGAGTCACAGAGAGATTCACTGCCTCACATACTTTGTATAAAAGTTGACTAGTTCATTATGAAGAACAGAGAAACTGTAATTCAATGAGTTCTTTATTACACAACTGGTTCTTTAAAGTATTGGTCGATTTCTTCTATAAATTTGATTCTGTTCTACTTAACTTTTTGTCATTAAGTTACACATTACTGAATATGATGTAGTTTTGTTTCAGACAACAGGAACTGAAAACTTCTTAAGAGCCACATTTTTGAAAAAAAGAATGAGAACATACAATGGGCAATACGTGACTGGAGAGTAATTATTAATTTCCAGTAACAGTAAGCACCTAGTTCCAAAAATGTACCTTAGTGCTAAAATGTGAAGTCATACAGAGGGCACATTCTGTTTCTTGGAGCTGGTGAAACAAAAGCCATTTTGAACAGTACTTACTGAGATTTATCACCACTTTGGTGCTTCACAATGTTGTCTAATGTCTAAGAACGTTTACACTGCAGAATTGCAAAATTTCCCCTGCTTTGCTACACCTGTACTGGTAACGGCAGAGAAAGATACCGTATCATTCAGGGAACAATCATATTATAATAGTAACATTTCAGTATCCTGTTCACCTGCAAATGGTTTCGACAATCAAATTATTAAACGTCCAAATCTCCTGTCATGAAAATTTATAGCTAGAAAAATAGGGAAAACTAGTTTTGTGATTTTACAAAGGACATAGGACTAGAAGCCAGATCAAGTATTCCTATCGGGCAACACATAAATGGTAAAAGAAAAGACATTATCTACGACTACTTAGAAGAATTTGGAAACCAAACCTGTTAGACTCAGCTATGTAGTCAACATCTTGTGTCTAGTGATGAGTTAGATTAATCCTAGGGGAATGGCAGGAGTGGAGAGAAGAAACAGACTGGCGAGGGCAGAGCAACTGGTGAGTTAAGCCCTAAATAGAATAGGAGAGAGGGGAAAAATAATGAGGCCCTCTTTGTTACATGACCAGCGTTTTAGCCATTTTTACCAAAGAAACAGCTAGAAATCTTGTAATTATTGGTTAATATTGCTGAGGCGCATTTGAGAAAAAGTAGCTATTAGTGTTGCACACTTACTTGAGCTTTGGCTGAGGATAAATAACTATAAAACTTCTAACAGTGCTGGCTTCTTAGGCTAAATTTTGGTTACCTCATTCTAGTAAACAGTATCGGTATTTAGTCCACGGTGGAAACAATTAGAGTGAATTCTGTACCTTCTTTCTTTATAAATATATGTTATATATATTTTGATTTGTCATTTGAAAAATACCGGGGGTGCCAAAAAAAGTATACACCTGACTTGTATTCATCTTTTTTGTTGGTCTATATTGAGTGTTACAATTTTAATACAGTGTTTTCCTTTCTTAAAATGTGTATACATTTTTTTGACATCCTCTGCATTTATTAAAGATTTGTTCTATGTCAAGCATTTTGCTTGGTGCAATAGTTAACTCTGGTTAGAATAAAGTCCTTCCATTTAAGAAGTTAACATTTTAGTGTGGAGACAGGGAAATGAAAAGGCAGTTACAATATGATATATGGTTATGGGATGTTTAGGAACCCATAAGAGTGTCACTTCACCCAATTTCAAAGCTCAAGGAAGGCTACCTGGAAAAAATGTAATTGTTAGCTGAGATCTGAAGCATGCATAAGATTCACCAGGTAAGGGCGGTGGGGGTAGATAGAGGGTGTGGAAGTGTATTTCAGGCAGAGAAAACTGCCTGTGCAAGATCCCGTGGCTAGAAAATTGTGGTGTATCCAAGCAACTATGAGGAGGAATTCATTATAATTTAGGAATAGAGTAGTGGGTTGGAGGAAGGAGAAAAAGATGCCATTATTAAGAAGTACTACTCTAGAAGCCATGCTAAAGAGTTTGTACTTCATTACAAAGGCTCCAGTGGGAGGATTTAACTGAAGATATATGGTCCAATTTGTGTATGAAGATCACTTTGGAAGAAGTTTGAACAATACCTGGAAAGGAGAAGACTAGGGTTTAAGAGTGAAGTCAGGAAGCTTTAGAGTAAACCCGGTAAGAAATAGAGGTGGTCTAATCCAGATAAATAGTTGAGGGAATGGAGAGATATGGGGAGGTGGGTGATAGGAGTTGATGATTGATCAGATGTAAGGAAAAAGAGGAAGTTAAAGCTGATCCCAGTTTTTGATTTGGGCAACTGGTGGATGATGACATGTTTCTTTGATACAGGGAAAAGTAGACTAATCTCATGAGAGTTTTCATATAGAATCACATGCTTGCCATTGTGCTTGAGTTGCCGTTGATTTCAAGGATTCTCAGTTTCTCCTTCACAGCCCACAGTTTGGTTTTCATAACAAGACTTCTGCCATTATTTGCCTATTTCCCTTTTCTCTCATTGTGATGTGTTTTGTTTTTACTCCATTAAAGTATCCTGCTGGTCAAAACTTTCTTGTTGTTTGTCCCAACTCTAAGTTTTTAGATGCTCCAAGAACATGAGAAACCTATTATCTCTCATTCTCTCTCTGTCTCTCTCTCTCTGTCTCTCTCTCTCTTTCTCTCTCTCTCATCTCTACTTTAAATTTACATTTCTAACTGCTTTAGGACTTTGAGATGCCTAGCAGTTATTGCCTTCACACTGGGCTTTATTGTCATTATGCTTCAGTTGCTTGGAGATTTGTAACTTGTTTTTAGATTGATTGTGAAAGATTAACATCAGACACACTGAACCACAAATACCTTTACAGTTTTACTGTGACAGCCATGAGGTCGTAAAGACAGGAAAATAAGAGAAAGAGATACTATAATTAACAAATCTCTTATCATGTCAGTTTTCTCTTGTTATTATAACAAATTGCCATGCATTTAGTGGCTTAAAACAACACAAGTTTATTATTTTACAGTTCTGTAGGTCAGAAGTCTGACAAGTGTTAACTGGGCTAAAATCAAGGTGTTGGCAGGACTTTGTTCTTTTCTCAAAAGTTCTAAGAGAAAGTTTTTTTTTTTTCCTTTTCCACCTTCTGAAGGCCACCTTCATTTCTTGACCAATAGTTCTTTTCTTCCATACTCAAAGCTATTAATGGTGAGTCCAGTTCATTGCACCCCTCTGACCTCCTCTTCTGCCTCCTTGTCCCACTTTTAAGGACCCTTGTGATTACATGGACCACCTGGATAGACCATGATAACCTCTGCATTTTAAGGTCAGCTGATTAGTAACCTAATTCCATTTACAACCTTAATTTCCATTTGCCACATTATATAACACATATTTACTGATTTTGGAGATTAGGACATAGACATCTTTGGGGTGGGGTGGGGTGGGGGTGTGGAGGGAGGGTATCATTATTCTGCTTACCACACTTATGAAATCCAGTTAAGCAGCATTTACTTGATAAGGTTTTTCTTTTGTTTTTCAAATTTAATCTCATCAGTTTATGTCAACTCCGTTATTGCAGGTTCTTAGGGAAAAAATCTTGTAGTTGCCCTTGAATTCTTTCTCATCTTCACAACCCATATCCCTTCTGTCAGGAAATCCTCTGCCTTTAAAGTGCATCTAGAATTCATCACTTCTTAACACCTGCACTGCTATCACCTTGGTCTGTAAACTATTTTCAGGACCTTGTGATCCAGACAACATTGGTGGAAGTTATTCTGCAATAAGGAACACCATACTCAGAAGCATGATGTACAAAAATTGAATTTGCTTTTCTACATGCAGACAAAATATTCATACTTTTCATCAAATCCTTTATATACTTTACTGATTCTTGGATAAACGCACTCTAAAGCACAAACTTTCTTCAATTTCATTTTCTAAGATGTTACATTCTACAAGAAAATAAAGTTATTTGACTTTGAAAGTTATAGCAGCATTTCATTGCTTTCCATGACTGACCAAATCCAGAAATATCCTGGATGTGTTTCTGGTCAGGGTAGATGCTGATATCATTGGATTTAGATTATACTTACTTCAGCCTTTATCAGACTATGTCAACCTTCATCTCTAGTGATTTGAATAAGAACTTAAGGTGCTAGAATCTGATGATGTAAGCAGGCAAATATCAACCCACAATATTTTATGTACTCTTTTATATACCTCCTAAATATCTACTTAATTTCCCATCAGAGTAATAGTATTAGGCTAAATTTGATACACTGAAATGATTTTTAATTACAGAGAAGACTGCCATTGATTTCATTATTAATTTGATCTCCCATGAAGATAAAGGAGAAAGGTGAAATTTGTAGCCCAAGTAGAGCCGCCAAACTTCCTGCTTCAATTATATGATAATATTGACTTAAACTGTATCTTAAGTGTTTCATTACTACTAAAAAGGTTTGTACTTTTAGTTCCTGGTTCTCGTTAATTCCTTCTTCCTTACTGCATCCTTCTGAGGATGTTTGTTTAAGATAAATATTCCAGAAAAAAATTTCCTTTGCTGTTCATTAGTTATCTTTTACAAAGCTTTCTTTATGTTTTTTTAACAGAAATATTTAAAACTATAATTGCTTTGATATCTTGCACACTAGAACTTCCCGTACAGATGGTCCTAATATTTAGGAAGATGGATTTGAAAGAACAATTAGAAGGGAAAGAGAAAAACGACTCTTCTTAGGCACATTAATTATTATTCCTCCATGTAGGATACTCCACACATTGAACAATATAGGTCTGATGGACCCACAGAAAAGTCAGGAATTATGATCTCTGCTCTTATGTTTATGTGTCCCAGTGGCTATCCTGCTTACTCAGCACAGACTGCAATATCCCCTTTACATTTGAGATGTGATTTTCCAACTCAAGAGCATCTTTAGAGAACGACTTGGAATCAACAATAAAACAATTGCTCAGCTAGATTTAGCATCTTCATAAAATAAGTGGCAATTATTTTCTGGATACGTGAATAAGATGGCAGGTAGCACTTCTAAAAGAGGGTTTCTATAGCTACTCTCAACCCATCTTTTAAAGTATCAAAGGAGTGGCTCCTAATTGCTCTCTGGCACACATCAGTCCTACAGTTGATGCTGTGGTGGACACAGATGTTAAGTGTAATATCCCAGAGCTCAACTGTCTGGGTTTATCTGCAGGCTCACCAATTAGTGGTTGTATAACCTTGGACATATTAGATAACTTCTTTGATTCTCAATTTCCTTATGTATTATATAGGAATTATAATAGTAATAATACACGCCTCATAAGACTGTTGAAAGGATTAAATTAGCACTAAATAATGTTGGCCAATATCATTGAGATAAGTGGATCAAATTTTAGCAATGAAAATTTTAAATAAAAGTTTAAGCTAGGTTATCTATTCTAAATAAGAATAAGACATTTTGAGGGATTGAAAAATTTTACCAATATTGAAATAAACCATGTTGTGAGAAGGGACCCTGATCATTAGAAATAGATGTTTGAGATTTTGGTAGGGTAATCACAGTATTTTTGCCTGAAAGAGTAAGTTCTGGAGCTCTAAACTCACTCCAAAATTAGTTTTGTATAAGTCTATCCTGTAATACTGATGTCTGAGAGCTTAGAGTTTTATATTGCCAGGAACAAAAAAGAAGGGAAATAATGTTATTTCGAATTTTTGCTCCTATTACTAACAGGTACATTGGACAGCCACATGTGCTTGTTACAAAATATAATGCTGACAGCCATAAAAGTCAACAAATACACAACACAATTATCCATCCTTTTGATTGCTCACAGCAATTAAAACCTCCAAGCCCCTGGCTGAATTCCTGTGAGTTTCCCTAGAAACTCAGTTTCTAGGTTGCTCTCGCTTCGCTGTTCAGGGAATAGGTGCTCAAGGAAAAGAAATTGTAGATTAGTTTGTTTCAACTGAATTCATCTCAAAAGATTATTAAGCACTAATTATATGCAAAATTAGTGTCAAGGACTAAGAAGAAACATCAAGGAAAGACAAATACAGAGGCAAATGTATTCATTAACAAATATTTGTTCAGAGTTGACAATATGCAAGAAACTTAGTCTATATAGTGCACAGTATCATTATATGAAATGATTGATATTATAACAAAGTGCTATTCCTGATGGTCAATTACGCTAGCGAATCTGAGATATTCTGTTAAGTAGTTTTTTTTTTTTTTAGTTCAGTCTTCTTGCCACCTGTTGGCAGCTCAGCGGCAGCTCAGCTTGGGGCGGGAATTGCTGTTAAGTTGTTTTTTAAGTGCTATTTTTTTGAGCACTGATTTACTATCCCTGACCTTCAATTCCAACTTAAAAGTAATCCCTTCCTCCTCTGAAATCTCAAAGAACTTTACTTTCTTAACTTACACTCATCAAGGCCTACAATTTTTGTAGTTACTTTATTTATAAGGTAGAATAGTTGTTAGGTCAATGTCTAAAATCAGAATTATTAGGTAAAATTCTCAACTAAAACACTAACTGTGTAATCTTGAATAGGCCATATAACCCTTTTGTATGCCAGTTTTCTTGTATTTAAAATGGAAGTTAATAGCAGTATGCATTTCACAGAGTTGTAAGGATTGAAGGTATGAATAACATGTAAGTATACTTAGCTGCTCTCTTAGGTATACTTACAAGTTATTATGTATGTCATTCATTCTATTAGGTTGAGTTAGAATTAAAAAGTGGTTTGTTATCTTTTCTTGAATCATAGTGGAAACTAAAAATAATCACATATTTAACTAATACAAGCTGACATAAACCACTTCACCAAATAGTGCACACTACATTATCTTGAAAAACTGGAAATGAAAGGATATTGGAGAAGATTGCAAGAAGGAACCTTATAATTTGCAATCATTACAAGTATTATTATTGATTTATTTTCAATTTTATTCTCATGTATAGTTTGAAAACCTACCTACTACAAAACAATGAGAAATTATGGTTAAGACGTAATGAACATCTTTTTGAATGCATAGCTGAATTTATAGAAAATTTAGTGACATTTCCATGGCCAAAACAAAGAGTGAACTGATATAGAGCTAATATTGTGGTGTCAAATTGATTAGAAGACTTAGATTTAATTGCTATAGGAGATGGAAATGAGAGCTTGGATCTTAACAACACAGAGAGTAGGAACTGAGACATTTCCAAAAGCTTCATGCCTTGTGAAAGCGTGAACAACAACGATGACAACAAAAACTGCCTACAAATGAGAGATAATGAGGAAGCTTATATATTTTTATGTGGTTCTTTGTGTGGAAAAAAACTCTTGATAATTTGCAATCATGTTTCTGCTATGTGTGTGAGGTTTGACTTTACATTAACAATATAGTATGGAAGTTACCAAGTTGAGAAATTTAACCTAAAAAAGATGCTTAGCTAGTCTGTGAGTGGCTGTCAGAAACAAATGCAAAACCTTTTGGATGGCCCCGCCCTAAACTTAGTCTGCACAAGATTGTCACAGATGGAGCCTCTCACAATCCAAAATACAAAGGACACAAGGGAAAGTCAACTTCTGTTTAGTGTCAATAGACACACAAACAGTAGGATTAGATGCCTAAGGACTTTAGATATTAGAATTATTAGCAGACACTATGAAATGTGCATGTTTATGATGACATGCTTATTTAAGGAGATATAAAAATGAATAAAAAACATAACATACTAGAGTACTATAAGTCAAAAGTATGTTGAAAAGGACAAAATTGAACTTCCAGAAACGAAAAGGAAAAAAAATAAAAAACTATTAATAAGACAATGGAGAGGTTAAACAGACACAGCTGAAGAGTGAATTAGTAAACAGGAAAATGAGTCTGAGGAAATTATTCAGAGGCAAAAGAAAGGGTTAAAGAGAAAGAAAACATGAAAGAAAGGTTGAATGATATGGCAGATATTACAGAAAGACCAAACTTATATTAACAGGAGCTCCAGACAGAGAAAATGGGGAAAATGAGAAAGAGTGATCTGACAAATATTGAGAGTCTCCTCTGTACAAGGATTATTCTAAGTGCTTGGGATACGTCAATGAACAAAGCAAATCAAAGTACTTACACCCATGTTGTTCACATTCTAGCACAGAAAAAAGAAAATTTCTAAAAAAATGTAGTAAATATAAAGTATATTAAATATCAAATGTGCTACACATAAAATATAGAATAAAATAGAATAAGGGATATAGGAGTGTGTGTATATGTGTGGGAGGGAATAAAGTTGAAATTTATAATAGTATGGAAAGGTTAGCTTTACTGAGAAAGTGACGTATGAACCAAGATTTGAAGCAGGTGAGGAATTAGCTGGTGAATACTTGGGGAGACTTTTCAATACAGATAGTGCAAAAGTCCTAAGATAAAAGGACCCCTGGGGTATTCACGGACTGTGTTTTATTTATTATTGTAGCTTCAGCACATTGAATATTAACTGGCATATGATAGCTGCTCAAGAAATATTTGTTAAATCAATGAATGCAGTGTATGTATCCTTGTTTATTTATATTGTAGAGAAGGTCTTTTCCTTTACTTGATTGTCCTGTTTTCTTCCTAAACTTTTCCTCAATAATCCATGTAGGCTCATCTTGAGGATTATGATTTTGATGTTGTATTATCAATACAATACATGTAGGCAAGGTACAAGTGTAGGTAGATTTTTGTGGTGGAAGCTTCTTTTTATGACAGTTTCTATTTTTTTTAAAATAAAATGAGAAGCAAGACCACTACCCAAGAATGAAGAAAATGGAAATGGTATTAGAAGTTGGAGTAGTACAGAAAGTATAAAATAGTCATATAGGACACTAGGAAAGTGAGTTTGGGAGAGATATATGATTGGATTGCTAGAGGATCTAAGGACTCCTTTGAGGTTTGTAATCAAAGATTTGAAGTAAGACCAGTCGTAGTTATGTTTTTGTCTACCACGCAACGAATCGGGCCTGTGGGGGACTGGATTTACCCCGTCTTGGGGTTTTGTGACATAAACAAGGGAATGTGAGCGGGACAAGAGAGTTATGGCTTATGCAGAAGAGTGATTATAATGATGGGCCATGAAATTCAAGGTGGAATGCAGTGGAGGATATGAGGACGTGAGTTTCAGTTTAAAGGTAGCCAATAGAAAGTGAAAATGGGCACAGAGAATAATTGAAATTATTAGTAGAAGGAGTGACATGCTTAAAATTGACATTATGGAGGACTGAAGGTACTGATAAGTTCTATGTCTAACCATGGGCGTGGTGGCTGAAGTGAGATGGAGGACATGCTATGTGGAGGAGGGCAGATTAGGAGGGTAGATTAGGAATAATGGAGAGTCCAGTGTAGAGAGGATTGTCTACCTTAGCAATTCTCTATCATGGGTGCACATTGAAATCACTAGGAGAACTTGAAAAAATATGAAAATTTAGTCTCCATTTCCTCACAGTTATACCAGAATTTCTGAAAGTGGGATCTATGCATTAGTGCTTTTCAAAAGTTCTTCAGGAGATATGGTTTGCATCCAAAGTTGAGAACCATTGATAGATATGAATAAAAACAATTATAGAGAAAGAGAATATGAGCCAGGAGGTAAAACTTTTCAAGAATGGGGTGGGGGAAGTGGTGACCAGGATATCTGGAAATAAAACTGCTACACACATAGTGGTAATAGTAGTAGTAGTAATACATAGATGTGAAACATCTTGGTTCAATCTACTAGAATGTTTAAAAAGATTGGGTTCCCAGGCCCCTTGAAAAGGCCCAGTTTTCAAAATGAAGAAAGAGCCCACCCGCTTGGTTCTGTCTTAGAGGATCTTTCTGGTAGTTTGGCTCTTCTTTAGCAACTGTAGTTGTACTTAATTCTGCAACTGTGATAAGCAGAATAAGACTGGCTTCCAACATCAAAATTTTCTATAAAATGCAGCATGAAGAAAAAAACAGTGAAAATTGAATTAAATATATATTTCTAATGCAGGATATAAACATTCTGAAAGGTCCCTGCTTCCAAAACAAACTGGATTTATTTACGTTAGAAAACAAACCTAGTAGTTAATGCTCACCTTGAATATCCTGCTTTAATTATTCAGGAAGATTTGCTAGTGTTATGGTCTGCTGAGGCAGGTTCTCCCACAAGTTTTATGTTAAAAGATGTCAAATCAGACCTTGCTGGCTTGAAATTTAAATTTTCTTTTGCCCTTGTGATCTCTCTTGATTCAGTTTTGCAATTCTTAGCAAAAGCTAGTGTAGCTGCCAGACCTTTTTACAAATTATTGTTATGGGTACTTTCTTCAGGCATGGTTTTCCATTCCATGTTGAAAAGGTAGAGCATAAACTTATCATCACTCTCTTTATGGTTGTGCCCTGTTGTTATTGTATGTATATTTTTAAGGCTGTTGATCAAAATCACGAACCTTTAAAAAAGGTCATGGAAGTAGAGTTTTTGATACGTACAGGTAAAACTGTGGTTGTCAGACACTGTTGTATTTGAGAGAGTAGAGTAGAAGGTAATAATCCCATGTTACCTTCACACTCTGAGAAAATTAGGTATTGAACATGCTGTTTTCTTCTACTATTCCTCTAGTATAATTGGAAGATTCAGTTTATGAATAGATGCCAAGGCAAGCACCAGTAATTTAAGAGCCCTATAATGTGTCTGTTACATTGCTTGAGAGCTACATTTGATGGTCTAATGATTGTGGGTTTTGAATTTTATTGTTCTTTAAGAGTTCTCAATTCCAATGTCAGTAACACTAGAAATCTATATCATCTAACTTTGGAATACTGAGCACTTCATTCAGCTGAGCACAGAGATGTACAGAAAGAAGATATAATGTCTTTCTGGTAGGAAGTCAAAATGTGTGGGTGATGCAGGAGATGACAGGTGAAAACCAAGTAGGGACACAGAAGAGAAGTGGTACAATGCACTAGAAGTATATTAAAATTATGCCTTTGGCCAGACATGCCCACAAGGTCAGTGAAAGTAGGCTTAGAGTGAGGGCCAAGGAGGCCATATTTATTCTTAATTTTTTGCATGTGCTTAGGTGTGGGTGGTAGTGTGAGGCCATAAGTTCATATAATAAACAAATTTCTACAAAAGAATGCTTGATATGAAGAACTCAGTGAATCATCACGAAGAGAAAGTGGTTTCTTTTTAATGAGATGTCAAATGCAGATAAAATTACCAAAGATCAAAAGTTATAAGAATATAAAACCTTTTTTAAAATCAATCTTTAATAAAATAGAATCTAGATAATGAATAAAGATGTCACATTAGAAGCTACTTAACAAAGAGACATCAGGAAAGGTTGATAATAAAACTTTCCTGGCAGTCATGCTTTTGGAATTCTACTTTATATTAAACAGTGGTGAGGAAAAAGAAAGAAAAATAAAAATAACGAAATATAACATGGAATCTTTTAACCTGAGTTCTAATTTAATTGATTCATACTAGTAGAAGTGGATTTTTTTGTCTACATTATTGTAATGAAATCACCACATTATTTTTATGTTTATTCAAGATTTTGGTATTAACTCCTTCATTTGTTTCAAAGGAAAACTTTACTATAACTATGCAAATATCATATTTCAAAATAAAAAACAAGGACCTGATTTTACAATTAAGTTTGCAAACTCATACTAGAATAAGTGCTACATATCTCATTGCTGAATATCACTATGGCAACCTTCAAGGTACTCTCCTTAGGAAGCTATGCATCAACACCAGAGTCTAGTCCACCCTTCAAAGCAATTTTGGAACTCTTTTTCTGGAATGGCCATCAGAGCTGTGGTCATATTACCCTTGATGTCCTGACTGTCATCAAAACGTCTTCCATGTTTCCTTTATCTTTGGGTAAAGTAAAAGTCACTGGGGGCCAGATCGGGTGAGTAGGGAGGGTGTTTTAATAGTTGTTTACTGGCTAAAAACTCCCTCACAGATAGTGCTGTAAGCGGGTGCATTTTTATGATGCAAGAGCCATACATGAATTGTTGGCAAAAAGTTCAGGTTGTTTAACTTTTTCACACAGCCTTTTCAGCACTTCCAAATAGTAAACTTGGTTAGCTGTTTGTCCAGTTGGTACAAATTTATAATGAATAATCCCTCTGATATCAAAAAAAGTTGGCAATATCAGAGCAACAAGTTCTCAAACTTGTCAGACTTCGTATATTATTACAATATTAATAACTTTTCCTTTCTTAAAAATGTGTATACATTTTTTGGCACTCTCTGTATATTCATGAAGGAGACCTCAGCATATCATAGAAGAGTGCTGTGGTGTCTGTTCTTTTTAGTCCCTGGCATTTAATTGGCAGAGACAATGTGTGTGTGGTTACTATTAATATGAAGGACAAAGAAGCCAAAACAGTTATCAAAATAGTCTGATTTACAGATATCTTTGGCATTGACTAGTTAGTTGATCTTGATGTCCTTATTCTCCGTTACTTTCTCACAAGCCACTGTGGTCATTTGACCTTTAGAGGGTCCTCTGAGAGCTTAGTGCTCTTACTAGCTCCACTGGGCCTGAAACATAAGCAGGAAAGAATAGAGCAAGGCTGTTGTTCACATAGACACTGTCAGCAGAGAGTCTTGAGGGGTCTCTCTTAAATCACAGGTGGGCTGTAGACCCCTGGGATCATGTCAAACTTTTATCATTAGTACTAAAATAGAGCCTCTGACAGTGATATCTATGGTCTTCGATGTTGAGTCTGTTCCCTTATTGAGTGTTTTTGTGCTTTATAATAATTTCTCTTCCTACTGTTTATAATAACCACCTGAAAGTCTCAAATGCATAGACAGAAGGAACTGGTGAGAGAAGAAAAAAGATGTTGTAGAAGTGAATAAAACCTTCTTTTAGCCAATTTCCATTAGTTGACCCTAATTCTGATTTTTGCAGAAAGAGACAATAAGCCCTCTCTCACAAATTCTCTCTCAAAGAGTTTTTCTGAGATAACACCCTTATTTTCTCAGCAGTTTCTCATATGACCTGATATAGAGACCTCTCCCCAGTCTGGTTACTTTACTGTGAATTTGCCTTGGGGGTATGTTATAGGTTGAATTGTGTTCTCTCCCCAAATTTATATGTTGTAGTTCTAACCACCAGTACTTCAGAATATAATCTTATTTGATGGTAGGATTTTTACAGAGGTAATGAAGGTAACATGAGGTCATTAAGGTAGGCCCTAATCCAGTATAACTGGAGTCCTTACAAAATGGGGAAATTTGGGCACAGAGACACATACAGAGGTAAGACAATGTGAAGAGATATTTGGAAAAGACGGACATCTACAAGCCAAAGAGAGAGAGGCCTGGAGCAGAACTTTTCCTCAGAGGCTTCAGAAAGAATCAACACTGCCAATATTTTGATTTTGGAATGCCAGAACTAGAATACAATAAATTTCTATTGTTGAAGCCATAACTTTGTAATGGAAGCACTAGTAAATTCACATAGGTGAGGTTGGCCTCTGTCTTTGACCCTACATTAGATGAAGTGGCGTGTGGAAAGAGCACTGAAATTGGGTTATGAAGATATGGCTATTTATGTACTTGGTTTTGCCACTTTCCAATTATATGACTTTGGCAAGTCATCTAACCTTGTAGATCAAGTGTTTCTTCATTTTTGTAATCCTTTATTCTTAGAAATTGGTCTTAAGCCAAAAGAGTGTTCTAATCAGCCATAATCAAAATGCTTGTAGATGACACTATTGGCTTCCTCCCAACTGGGTGATGATAAGTCCCAGGGTGAATGGGACAGTGCCAGTTGTCTTAGTGGAGTTCTTGACAGTATCTATTATCTTGGTGGAATTCTTGATAGTGCACCCTTTCATTCTCAGTAGTGTCCCAGTTGGATGATAAATTATATTGTCTCCCTCTCCTTTGCCCTCTTCCTAATTCTAATTTTGCCCAAGTATTCATCCTATCTCTAGATTCAGGGGTGGGTTCTGATTAGTTAATGCCAATTATGCTAATAATATTCTTTGCTTGTGGTTGGTTCAAAGACACTTGCTCAGTTTAATTAGAGGATGAAATTACTGGGATGTTATTAGTCCAGGAATGAGCACATGTCCTAATCTGCCAAATTAGATTAAAAGGCAGTGTTTATGGCTGGCTGAGTGGCTCAGTTGGTTAAGAGCTCGCTCAAGAGTGCAAGCTCTGAGCAACAGGGTCGACGGTTCAATTCACAGCCCGAGCTGAGCTGCCACTGAGCTGCCAACAGGTGGCAGTATGGCTCAGCTAAAAAAAAAGAAAAAAGAAAAAAAGGCAGTGTTTTTACACCATGACTGAATGATAGTTTATCTCCCTCAATGAATAAGATAGCATTTTGTCTCATTGTCGTTGGCAGACACCTTGTGAATCAGGATCAGGAATATATTGGGTTGTCAGAAAAGTCATAATGTATTTTTTCTCTGTTTTTCATTGCAAAAATGCGTCATGACTTTCCCAAAGACCCAATAATTTCACACAGAGTGGGCATAACAGGTGAATGGGAGGAAGTTAGAGCCTTGATTTTACCACACCTAAAAGCTGCCCTAACTAGATTTCCTGACATGTGAAGTGATATATTTTTTTATTGTTGAAGTCCATTGGATCCCAGGATTTTAATTACCTTTAGCTAAATATATCCTAAGTGAAATAATGTGTATTCATGTACTATGGTTGCTATGACAAGTTAATACAACTTGGTGACTTAAAACAATGAAAATTTATTTTCTTATAGTTCTGGAGTCAAAAGTCCAAAATCAATTTCACTGAGCTAATTGTTTGTTTTGGAGGCTCTAAGGGAAAACCTGTTTCTTTGCATTTTTTAGATTCTGAAAACCTCCTCCATTTCTTGGCTCATGACCCCTCTCTTGCATCACTCCAATCTTTTGCTTCTACTTCACATCTCTTACTGAACTCAAATCTCCCTCTGCCTTTGTTTTATAAAGACACTTGTGATAGCATTTAAGAGTAGTGAAGGGTAATTTCCTCATCTCAAGATTCTCAATTAATCACATCTGCAAAGATCCTTTGTCTTTTAAGGCAACATATTCACAGGTTCTAGGTTAGGGTATGGATACCTTTGGGGGATATTATTCAGCCTACTACACAATACTTTTGACTTTAAGGCATAATGACAGACTCTGCAATGGTGAGACAGGTGAACAGGATATTGACTAGAACATTTTCTGTTGTCTTAGAATTTCAACTGAGGTCCTAAACCTGAGTAAGGTAAGTACACTCACATTTTAAAGAGAGACGCTAAACACACCCATAACTTAATTACTAAAAGACAGCAGAACCTCTCTAGGAACAATCAATCTACTATCAATTTCTATTAAAGAAGAAAAGAAACTTCAAAGAGTGATTGGAAAGAAAGTAATTAAAATAAATGTGTCACTGAATTAATTAAGAGTACTATGACATTTCTTCTCTCCTCCCAAGGAAGTGGCGAGAGGGATTATGGGGAGTGGGATATCTCAAGCCAATTGATGAGTCTTCAAGAGAATAAGTCTTAGAGATCAGAGATGCCAGGAAGAAGGAGAGATTGGAATCTTATTTCTTGGCTGGGTACTTAAGAATCTGCAGAAATTTTAAGCTTGCCTAACGCTCCCACCAGATTGGCATCTCCTAGGAAAATTCTTTAGAGACCTTGACAGGTCCCCTAAAGTAGAGACAAAGAAACACATAAACATACACAAAGAAACTGGTGCTTGCTTTCTGCCTGTTTCTGGCCTAGAAAATTCTTAAGCCATAAAGCTGGCTGGAACAACTTGCAATGGCAGGATATGTAGAAAAGACAAAGGCCTAGCAAGTGGTGTTCTACTGTTTAGTAGGTTAAGAATGCACAAATCTCCCACAGTCCAACTGTTCCCACAGACTCAAAGGGGGCCACTTGCCTGCATGCATTCAAGTCAAACAAAACATGAGCAGGAGTTTGCAACCACAGAAATAAAGGTTTATTTAAGGAGTTGGCACCAAGTCCAGAGACACAGATGAGCTACTGGCTCCTGATGGCCTGTAGTGGCTACATTATATAAGGGAAAAATCATTAATCATGGTTGCTAGGGGAGCTGGGGCTGGGGGCTCTACTGATGGGTTGGGGCTAAGGCAGGGAGCAATTGATCATGACTTCAGTTCCTGATGTCAGTCATAGCATTGTTTCGTCCAGTTTCCAGGGGATGTGGTCTGTGGACTGTCCCGCTTTCATGAGTCCGGAGCTGAAACCTAACTGAGGCCAAAGTGTTAGCTTTGTTGTATTAAACCCTTACTCATTGTTGGAAGTTATTATATCCTAGTCATGGTTGATAGACCTGAAGCTATATTTTTATGTGAATTTGGTGTTGACCAGAACCCAGTGTCCTAAGGATTTAATGATTAAAAGGAGCAGACATACAGCATATGTACAGGTAGAAGAGTCTGGGGAAAGAATGCAAATTATAGTTCTACCTGGTTAAACAGAGTGAGTTCAGATTAAAGCAGAATGCATGCTAGAAATGAAGTTCATGTACGGTTACATGAGTGGCTGTCACAGAAGGGCTCCAGAGTCTCACCGAGTCCTTATCCAAGAGAGAAGCTTTCTGAGAGAGGAAACCTTAGGGTAAGAGGCCAAGAGGTACACTCAAGACGGCAAGAACTAAGGGCAGTAGTGATGAGTCAACTGAAGTACAATCACTCACATAAGGGAAATGTACAGGCTGGCGGGCCCTGAGTGGGGCTCCTAAAGAGGATACAAATGCACCCAGGAGGGTATTGCTGTGGTGAATTACAATACACCTGTCATACGACATTCCTATTTTTCCTAATCTTCCCTATTTGCTACTTTCAGCCTGGGGTAGTGTAAATGGAGCAAGAAAGGGGTAGGGAGACAAACTAAGATCACTTTGTCATTGCAGTTACCTCATCCAAGGATCAAGGTTGAACTGTGGGCAGAGGGAAAGCTTTGGAATAAAAGTCAGATTAAAGTTCTAATTTAGACTGGATGGAATTTTTCAACCCCTGAAAGTAAACCCCAGTTACTTCAATGAAATTGTTTTTGACACTGAAAGAGACTGAGAAGGTGAGGATATGCCTGGGATATTATCTTGGAGCAGTGAAGGGAGCTTGCAACAGAGAGGACTGATTAGCAATAGCTAGAGAAAAAAGAAGTTTGCTCATTTTGATAAACTGCTGTATATATAAGAAGGTGTCAAGGAATAGAGAAGAATACACGTGTGGCTATGGCAGCAATAGGGAGTAGTAGACACACTACTAAATATATTTTGAAGTTAAGAGAATATCCTACATAAGAATATATCTCTAGGTCTCTTAAAAAAAAACCAAAGAAAAACAATAAACCAAACCAAACCACAACCAATCTGAACAAATGCTAGTTTTCATGGAAAATTTCAATAACTTGGTCAGTTATTTACTGATAATATATAGCTTCAAGCTTTGCCAAATTGAGTTAGCAATTATTTTTTTAATTTGGGTTTTTGTTTTCTTTTTTGCAGTTAGTCAATAAATATAGGATAGCATTTCTGATTTAGGTGAAAAATCAAATCCCAACGCCTTTTTTCTTGCCCCAATACATGGCTCAAATGAAGAGGAGGCATTTATAGGAATAAAAGCAAGAATACCAAAAGAATACTGTAGATGGTACTTTTCTGTTCATTTTATCTGATAAAAATGTTAAAATATGTTTTTCATGTGCCGGATTAGGAAACAGCAAGCTAGAAGATATTTTTTCACAGTTTGCTTTTACTGTGCCATTTCCTTTCATTTCCTATAAATGTGTTTGGCCCACAGACCTCCCATTAGTTTTAAAGGGATCTGGTGTCTAAATATAAACTTGAACATGAAAATGTGTCCTAGGAAGAAAAAAAGCTCTATTGCCTCTTGCGGTAGTGCTTCAGGGGAAGCCTTCTGAAACAATCACCATGCATCCCGCTTCCCGTCCTTCTCAACGATTAGACAGGGAGACAACATGGCTTTAAAATGAACCAACTATACAGAGGACATTCATTAACCTGCCAACTCTAGAAAACAAGATAAGATTTCTTTTTCTTAAATCTAAGTGTAAAGGATCAAAGTGCGGGAGGAAGCTTTGCTTAAATGCCCAGGTAATGCAGTCAATTTTTAAAAAAATGTTGAAGATTATGGATCTCTTAAAAATGGGAATGTGTACATTAATTTATTCAGCTAATAATTTTTTTGGCTCCAACTATTGCCAAACACTGTTGTAGATGCTGGGAATATGGACAAACTTTACAAAAAATTCTGCATTTATGTAATTTACATTCTAGAGTGCAGAGACAGATATGTAATACATTTTATGCATATGTATTGTATATATATAAATTAAGCACATACACACACACACACATATATATATATATATATATATATATATATATATATAAAGTACATACACACATACACATAGAACATTAAGTGATATGCTCTATGGAGTACATGTAATGAAGAAAGTAGGGGGAAGAAAAAATGAAAGCTATTTTATATCAGGTAGCCCTGGAACTTCTTATCAATTAGGTAACTAAATAAATATCTGAAGGAAGGAAGAAACTAGACATGGCAGTAACTGAAGAAGCTTCTAGCTAGAGAGAGAAGCAAGTCCTTATTTTGCTTGGCAGATATTAAGAGGACTGTATGGCTGGATGAGAGAAAGAAGGACAACGGTAAGAGATGAGGACAGAGAGGTAGTAGTGATGTAGATGACAAAGGACTTCATAGGCCATTATAAGGAATGAGGCTTTGACTCTATGTGGAAGAAAAGCCATTAGAAGATTTTTGAGTAGTTGGGAAACACGAGCTTGACTACAGTTTTGAGAGAATCACTCTGGTTTCTAGGTTGAGAACAGATGACCTCGAGGGGTAAAAGAAGACCAGTTAGGAGGCTACAGCAATAATCCAGACAAAAGGTGGTGATGGATCTGAGCAGGGGTAGTTGTCGGGGTAATGAGAAGTGGATATATTTTGAAGATAGATCCAATAAGATTTGCAAATACACTGGACATGGAACCTGAGAAAAAGAGAGAACTTCAGGATGACTCCAAGATTTTTGGTCCAAGGAACTGGAAGAATGAAAGTGCTCTTTGATAAGAGGAGTTTTGAGTAGAATGGTGGTAGAGGGTATAAGCCCCTATATTACAGTGGGCTCAAGAAAAAAAAAGGGAGTAAATTGGGGATAGCCGGTATAGGGAAATCTTGAAGAGCTTTGTGACAAAAAGAGCAGATACATGGGGAATAACCGGAAGGAGGTATGAGATCAAGGAGGGATTTTGTGCATGATATTTAGATGGTAGAAATTACAGCAGTTTTGTTTATGCACTGATGGGAATATCACAGTGGAAAGTAGAAAATTGATGATGGAAGAAAGAAATGGAGGAATTGCTGAACCGATGAGTTTGTGTAGGCGAGAGGCAATGGGATTTGGTGCACAAGAGGGATTGCTTTTTGCGGGAGCAGGGATAATCCACCTGAAGCAATGGGTGGGAAGGCAGACTGCGTGGGTGCAGACGCTCGTGCTGCATAGCTGTGGTATAAGCGCCTCTGGAAATTCTTTCCTGATTCATTTACTCAATGAAATAGGAAGCACATTCTTCAGCTGAGAGTGAGAATGGGATAAAATGCATTAGAGTTTGAGAGAGAGAGGAGAAAGTGAGATGTCGTTTTCTAGGAGGCTGCAAGAGTGAAGGCAGTAGAGAAATACAGGTGGATAAGTTGTCTGCACTAAGGGCTGACACCTTGCTTGCTGTTCCTTACCCTGTCACACGGAAGAGCTGATTTACCATTTCTGTTAGATAATTTAAAGTGAAGAAAGTCAGAATTGTTTTGTGTGTTTCCCCAGCTGATGTTAAGTACACAAGAACAGGCACAGTACGGGTGGCAATGTGGCTGCTGTCAGGTTTGAGGTTTTGTCAGATGAGTTTGATGAGGTAAGAGAGGAACGAGAGAGAAGTAGACGTGAGCAAGGGAGGGCTACAGTGATCGGTGATGGAATGTAAGAAGGGCCAATAGGGAAGTGAGACATGAAGGGAGGAGCAGTATAAAATAGGATTGATTTATGACTCTTAGGTTTTGGTGACATCAGCAAGTGTTGGAGATAGGTGTGATGGTCTGAGAATGTGATGCTCAGTACTGGCCATGACAAGGTCTAGACTCTAAGGTATGACAGTAGGAGAGAACAGCCAGGTTAGGAACCTGAGGTCATTGAGGGAGAAGAGTATGGGTCAACAGAGAGGCAAGGCGAGGTGTTGGAAGGTTCATATGCACTGACAGTGGAATCCCCAAACATGAGGAAGAAGCTGTGCTAGAGAAATAGTGAGTCAGAAGCTAAAAACTTTAAGGACTCAGTGAAAGTAATAAAGTGATTCATAAAGACAAAACTACCGTGTGAATATATATCCTAGAGCATTTAATGAAATCTTTTTTGTCTGAAAGAGCAGAACACATGAGAACCAATCTAAATGTCTGTGCTTCAACAAGTGAATAATTAAATAAATTATGGCATATCCATATAATAAAATACTATTCAGCCTTAAAAAATCAGGATAATAAACATGTACTAATCAGGAAATATGTTTCCAATGTTATTAAGTGAAGAGATTGCCACATTAATTTTATTAAGTGAAGAGATTAAATCGCACATTAATATGAATAGTAAAATTTATTTTAAAAGTTAAAGATATATGCTGTACATATGAGTAGAAATATGCCTGTGGTTATGTGCATAGGAAAGAAGTACCCAACAGACGGTCCCAGGAGTTGGAACTGGCAAGGCTGTTAGGTAGGGAGAAACTTGCATTTCTTCAGGTAAGGGAAAACTTGTATTTCTTTTCACAGCTATATACATTTCTTGAAGCTTTTTCTTATAAAATATAACATAGATGAGTAAAAGTGAACAAACCTTGAAACAGATCGATTGAATCCCAACATTAAAACCAACACTCATGAAAACACCACTTAGATCAAGAGGTACAAATTTGCCAGAATCCCCACTGCACTCCCTTTTATTTACGAATTTCTCTCTGTTCCAAAGTTAAAAACAATCCTGACTTTTATGGTCATCGCATTCTTACTTTTATTTATAGTTTACCACCTAAGCATTCATTTTTACATACTGTATTATAGTCCTTCCTGCTTTTGAAATTAATGTAAATAGAATAATCCAATTTGAATTTTGTTCAATATTATGTATATAAAATCCATCCAAATTGCAGAGTTTAGCAGTTTTTTTCTTTTTTTTAAATTTATCCCCCTCTTTTTTGGTGAGAACCTTAAATTTCTACTCTTTTAAGCAAATTTAAATTATACAATGCAGTGTTATCAACTGTAGTCACCATGTTTTACATTAGATCCTCTGACCTTATTCATCTTATTAACTGAAAGGTAGCAGTTTATTTATTTTTATTTTTTATTTTTTTAAAAGATTTTTATTGGGGAATTGGGGGGATGGGAACAGTACTGGGGAATTGGGGGAAGGGGAACAGACAAGTTGCTGTTCTTTTGTTCTTCAGTCTGGTTGTGGAGGACGTTGCTTCACTGGCCCAAGTTGACACCATCATTGTGCTCTTCCCAGGCAAGGCAGATCAGTCGTCGGCTTCTGGACGCCGCTCACAGCGGCTGCTGGCCGCTCACGCTGGCTGCTGGCTACACACGGTAGCCCATGGCAACCCACTGCAGCAGGAGCTGCAGCCTACGCCATCACCGGCGACTCACAGCAGCTCAGCTCCAGGTTGAGCTGTTGTTCAGCATCTTAGCTGTAGAGGGCAGTGTCACTGGCCCTCATATGTGGGATCTGAACGGGGGCCCTCTGGCATCCCAAGCCAGCTCTTAACCATCGCGCCACTCGGCCGGCCCTAGCAGTTTATTTTAATTTTTATATAGTATTCTGTAGATGAATATACCACAATTCATTTGCCCATTCTACTATTATTAAGCATTTTGTTTATTTCTAATTATGGTCTGTCATGAATGATAGGGCCACGAGCATTCTTGTTTGTAGTTCTTGGTGCCACATGCATGCATTTCTGTTGAGTTTATTTCCAGCAGGCTAATTGCTGAGTAATAGGGTTTGTGTAATTTATTGGCTATGGATAACCTCTGGTGATCTGACTGTTCAATCTCAAAAGCATTATTTTTCTTCTGGATTGTTTGATTTTCTCTTTAGATTTTTCAGAAGTTCTTTTTTAACAAACATAAATTCAAGATAGGAGAATATCTTTTGGCTCTGTGTGTTGCATATACTTTCCCCCAGTCTGTGGTTTATCTTTTTACTTTGTTAGTGTTGATATTTGATAAAAAATTTCAGTATGTCAGTTTATCAATATTTTCTGTGTGGTTCAAGCTTTTTGTGTCCTATTTAAGGATTCTTTCCCAAATTTAAGGTCATAAAGATATTCTCTCATCAATTTTTAGAAATTTGACTGTCTTTTGACTTTCACATTTATATAGTTCTACCTGTAGTTGATTTTTGTGTTTGATATGAGGCAAGGATATAGTTTCATTTTTGTGCTTACAGCTATTCTTATAGTTATCTAATTGTTCCAGCACCATTTTTGGAGAAAAGAGTTTTCTTTCCCCACTGTTCCTCAGTGCCATATTTGCAGTAAATCACATGTTCATCTGTGCACAACTTTGTTTCTAGGACTTCTGTTATATTCATTTGCGCTATTGTTTCTATTCTTATGACAATACCTTACTATGTTAATTACTATACCTTTATAATATCACCCAATATTCAATATTCAAATCCTCCCACCCATTTCTTCTTCTTTAAGAATGTTTTGGCTAAGCTTAGCCCTTTACATTTCCATATATATTTTAGTGCTAACTTGTCAAGTTCCACACACATACATATACAACATTGGAATTTTTATTGAGATTGTATTAAATCTATAGATCAAATTGGGGAGATTTGACACCTTTATGACATTGAGCCTTTGCTTTATACTCTTGATCTATTTTCCCTTCTATTGAGCTCCTCTTTGTTTTCTTTCAGTAACATTTTATAGTTTTCTGTGTTGAATACTTTCACCTGTTTTGTTAGATTTATGATGTTAATGCACATATGATCTGCAGTGGGTGCCATGGTACACCACCCAGCTCCTCCCTCTGGGACCAGAGCACTTGCTTCATTAGCTGCTGGGAGGGTTAGAGGTTAAGAGTGTTCAGCTGAGTTTCCCTGGAACTTGCCCTCAGCCAAATCTACAGGGGCAACTACATTCCATGATTGTATGGTATAAGAGATTGAAAGCCTAGTAGGCCCCTAAGTAAAATTGCCGATGGTTCTCTCTGCATTATTCATTTATTGTTATGTTACAAGCGAGCCCAAAACATAGTGTTTTAAAATAACAGCATTTATTATCTCACAGGGTCTGTGGGTCAAGAAAAGCTTAGGCGGGTCCTCTGGCACCTGGGCTCTCACCAGCCTGCCACCATCTTAAGCGTTGGCTGGGAAAGACCCACGTCAGACTCACTCATAAGATGGTTGGTAAGATTCAGTTCCTTGCTGGTGTTGGATCGAGGCTTTGGTTCCTCATAATTGTAGGCCCAAGGCCACTGTCAGTTCCCTGCTTTGGCAAGCCTCACCATAGACAGCCTACTATAAGACAGCTGGCTTCATCACAGCGTGTAAGGAGAGAGTGAGTGCCAGCAAGGGAAAGCTTGCTCGCAAGACAGAAGTCACAGCTTTTAGTAACCTAATCTAGGAAGTGATATCCCATCATGTTACTATGTTGTGTTCACTAGAAGCAAGTCATTTGGTCCAGTCCACACTCCAGGGGAGGGGGTTACATAAGGAAAAGATACCAGGAGGCAGGGCTTATTGAGTCATTTCAGAAGCCTCCTAACACACTATCCTTATCTATTCTCTGGAAAACTTTGTGTAAGATTTGTGATATTTCTTCCTGTGTATTTCAAGTTATCTAGTACAAGAGAATTTCATTACAGATTTTTTTTAATAGTGAGAAGATTTGAATTCAACTTTTTTAATAGTTAAAGGAATATTACATTTCTTTTTTGGCCGCTGTTGCTAAGTTCTATTTTTAAAGAAACTTGACCTTTTTATCTACATGTTTAAATTTATTAGCCTAAAGCTATTCACAATATCCTCTTGTGATATTGATGACTGGTACTGTAGTAATACCTGCTTTTTAGTTTCTGATACTAGTTGTTTGGGCTTTCTTTTGTTTTTCCTTGATAAGTCTCATGAGAAATTGATGAGTTTTATTATTCTTTTCCAAAGATCAATTATTGGCTATGCTGACCTTCTTATTTTTTATTTTATTTTATTTTTAAATTTGTACTCTTTTCAGTGTTTGTATGATGTATCTTCATTTTTATCCTTTTATTTTTCAAGCTCCTATAGGATTATATTTTTAGATACATCTTTCATAAACATGATATAACTGGGATTTTTATAAAATTTGAGTTAAAATCCACAACTTACTGATTTCTTTTTATCTCTCTTTATTTCTATTATTTGCCTTCTTTTGGTAAGAGATTTTTTTAGAAGTTAATTTTATAGAGACAGTTGTATATAGCAAAACTAGAATTTTAAATGTAGAGTTTCGTGCATTTTGATAAATGAATATATGTGTATCCATATAACTACCACAATTAAGATATAGAACATTTCCATCATGCCTAACAGGTGCCTTGTGTCCTATTGTAGTCAATCCCTTCTCCAATTCCCCGGACTGTGTCAGCTACTTGCCTGATTTCTGTTCCCTTGATGTTGCACTTTTCTGAATGTTATTTAGACAGAATCACATAGCATGCCTCTTTCATTTACCATAAAGCCTTAAAGATTCATCCATGTTGTTGCATATATCAAGAGCTCATTCTTTTTCATTACTGAATTGTATCCATTGTATGGATATACTACAATATTTTTATCTTTTCTTGAATTGATGGGCATTTTTCAGTTCTGGATTCTTATGAATAAAGTTTCTGTAAACATTAACACACAGGTTACTTGTTGACATGTATTTTAAGTAATCTTAGGTAAATACCCATAAATAGAATTTGCACGTGATACAGTACAGGTAAGTTTAGTTCTATAAGAAAATGCCCAAAACAATATGAATTTTATCCTCACCAGCAATGGATGAGCTTTCCAGTTGCTCTGTATTCTTGGTATCACTTGGTATTGTCGGTTTAGTTTTTACCAGCCTAGTAGGTGTGAAGTGGTATGTCTTTGTAGTTTTAATTTGCATTCTCCTAGTGACTAAGAGCCCTTTGCAGCTAAATCCCCAGAAGAGGGAGCTGCACCCCGACAGCGGCTTTACCATTCGCCATGCCATGAGGCTAATCACCACACAGCCTCTCAGGATATCGAATAGGACCTCATAGGTCGAGCAGAGCACTGAGAGGAACTCCCCAAACTGGAATAATGCGGCCAAGAACAACATTGTCACACCTACATTTGTTTATTTAATTCTCCAGTGAGAGAGGTATTTTCATTTTAAAGATGAGGCAGTGGAGGCTTATCAACTTTATGTCATTTGCCCAAACCTGCAGAGCTGGTAAGTAGACATGCCAGAATTTAATTTCGGGTTTCTGTGGTTCCAAAGCTCGTGCTTGAAATTACTCTGAAATTTACAGCTGATAAATATCCCTTTATAGTCCTTTTCTCCAAACTGAATAACATCTCTTTTTTTTTTTTTTTTAGCTGAGCCATCCCGCCACCTGTTGGCAGCTCACGGCTGCTCAGCTCGGGCTGACTCGAACCGCTGTTGCTCAGANTTTTAGCTGAGCCATCCCGCCACCTGTTGGCAGCTCACGGCTGCTCAGCTCGGGCTGACTCGAACCGCTGTTGCTCAGAGCTCAAACTCTTGAGCGAACTCTTAACCAACTGAGCCACTCAGCCAGCCCAATAACATCTCTTTTTAAATCCTTATTTTCCAAAACTTTCATCTAATTCAAGGTTTTATTGGATCTTTTTTCTCACCAAACTTCCTATGTCGCTCCTTATTTCTATATTTCAGTGTCAAATAAATAAATCCAAATTTGCTCTTCAGTGACAATTACTGTCACCATTAGGTCAAGCTATTCTGATTGGGCCTACTGACTCTGCGTAAATGCAACATGGGATTGATGCAGGGGTTGGCACAAGCTCTTACGATGAAGCTTAATGCACCCTGAGGTTCATGGTGGATAAGCTGCACTTCTAGGAGGCCAATACTTTATGGCCTGTCTTTTGCAAAGACGCTGGATGTGCTTTACTTCAATAATGCACATTCTGTAATAATTTAACACTGAGCACTCACAAACTGCTATTCAACCTGCAGTGTTCTAAATAAGCATAATTCAATTTAGAGAGTTGTTACATACGGTCAAGCCAGACTACTGAGAATTAATAGTGGTGGTCAATATGTGGTTACGTTCACTGCCTAGTATAATTAACTCTTGAGTTTTGAGTTACGATAAGGATTTGGGGATTTTTTTTGTCACTCTTTCCTTTCTATTTAATATCACAAGTAGTGAGCCTTACTGCTTTTAGCAAATGTTAAATAGTCATAGTATATGGTATCAAATGAGATCTTTTGCTATTCTTTGATAATTTGTCCAGAATAGATAAATTTTAATGAAACGTATTTAATCAAACATAGACTATATCTTGGGGGCGGGGGGGGGGAAGTAAGAGATAGTTTACAGCATATGCATATTTTGGCATCTATTATTGGCAACAGATGAAGTTGCATTTATTGAATTTTAAACTGGAGGGTATGTTATGCAAATGCTAAACTGGGTAGAACAGAAAAATTTGAACATATGCTGATTATTTAATCAGCTCTTAAGTCATAGAGGGCACGACTAGGGATTTAATAAAAGGGATTAACATTTAAAGTCTCTAATGTGCTCTTCTCTTTTCCTTCCCAAGACCTTTGACCTAATTTTTCTGGACATCTAACTACCTGGAGGATGGGAGTGGGGAGGTGGTAGGAGGTTATAATTTGTTAGGAAAGGAATATCAAGAAAAGATGAAGAAAAGGTTCGGACTCTGTTGTCCTGTCATAAGATCGTGCCACAGGACCACAGCGCTAGCCTTCTGCCTTGGATCTTCCAATTTTTTTTGATCCTTTCCTTCAGGATACCCACAAATGAATGTTGAGGATTCAGTTTATCAAGCTCTCTTCTGGCATAGAGAAAATGTAACAGCCCACCATTAGTATTGGCTGGAGTCCAGAAGAGGATGTCACTAAAGAAGGAAATAAAAACCTTTCTTTTTCTCTATCCCAAGAAATTTGTGAGAAAGAAAAGAAAAAAAATGTTAGCATATTGAGTTCCTTCTATGCATTAGGCTCTGCTATAAGTTGTTATGTGTATGTAGATATGTAGCAGCTCATTCAATCCTCACAATGACAATCTGAGGTAAATTATTATTTTAGTCCCATTTTGCAGCTGTGGCAACGGGGACACAGAGCCAGTAAATAACTCCTATGAGATCACACATCTAATGAGCCCAGGGCAGCCCTCGCTCCAAAGGAGATGAGGTCAGAAGGATAACATGGGAGCAAAGAGAGCAGGCAGCTTTGTTCCCTGAACTAGGAAATCACTTTGGAGCCTCATCTTGCACCAACCTTAGGCGTGGCTCTAGCAATGGAGCCACATGATGTGGACGAAGAAGGAGATCTTATAGTATGGCCTTCTTGAGCTGCCTTCAGGAGCCTATAGTGAGAAGCTAAACTGAGAGCCAGTAGGCACCCCCAGTGGAAGGGGGGGGGGTTGGTGGACACCAGGCCCGTGGATTGGAAGTAGGTTATGGCTGTCATGCAGAGATCTGTGGCTAGTGGGAGCAGGAGTGGGACAGGGTAACCAGGAGATAATTCTAGGTGCTGACAAAGCTGGGAGAAACCAAAACCCAAGCCCTGCTGATGCAGAGTCAAGTTATGCTGCATAGCAGCAGGACAAACAGCACCCAGGAGCCAGGGGTGTTGTCATGGAGACCTGCAGAAGCAGAGTACATTGCACATTGCACTGAAGACTGACTCTTTCCTTTTCCAGGAGTTCCCAAGGCTTTATTCCCCACACTCACCAGCATACACCACATATCACCACAGGGAGAAGCGCCGGGGAGCAGGGCGAGCTCAGGGACTAAATGTGTTTTTTTTTTGTTGTTGTTGTTTTTGGTTTTTGTTTTTTTGAATATTTCTGTAGGGAAAGTCAGCACCATTGGATGGCATTCAGTTTTAATTGAATCAGTTTCCTTTCTGGGTAACCAGGGTGGAGGGGGCTGAAACAGAAGGTCAGATTAAGTAGAGAACTACTTATAGAGAATTTATACTTTCTCTTCACATCTAAGTTATAAAACTGCTACAAATTATGGCCCATAAGAAAAGAAAAAGAAAAAGTAAAAAAGTACATTGTTGTCAACTGTACAAGCAATGGGAAATAAATAACCAGAAAAATGAAAGGGAAAAGACGGGATTACTGGCTGAGGACAATAAGATAATAATCACCTTATTGATGGTAGCTAATTATATTAGAACCTAATTTAATAAAGGACTTGCAAGGCATTTAATGTCAAGGCTCCCATGCTGTTACAGAAATGTATATGATTGTAACTCCCCCCCACCCCCCTACAAACAAACAAATACTTAAATACTGTGAGTAGGATGGAAAAAAATATAAATTACAGGGAGAGAATCATAATTTCAGTGTCTCAATAGGTTGCTGTGGGGCCACCCACACCTTTATTTGTCAGGCTGTAGTGTTTTTCCTCCTCGCTGCACCTCTGGGCCTGGGCCAGAGGGTGGTGGGTGGAAGAATAGTCGATATGCATCCTCCTCCACAGCTCCCAGCTGCCTCATCTCGTCTCACCTTTGCCTGTCTGCGCCCACTGCCCCACTTTGTTCAGGCCCTCATTTGCTCTTACTTGAACCATTTGAAGCCTTCCTGATTGATTTTACCTCCTACAGTCTCTGCCTCCTCTAATCCAGCCTATAAAACTGCCAGATTCATCTTACTGAAGCATGGTTTTCATGGCATCGCTCTCCTGCACAAAAATCTCTTCAAGTGGCTCTCATTTGGTTACAGAAATGGGCAAACTTCTGTATTTCTCTGGCATGCAAGGTGCTTCCCAAGACCATAGCAACTCGGCTCTCAGAGGTCCGAGTATTCCTTTTCTTGCAAGTGTTACACATACAATGGGGCTTGTTCCTTTGCTCCTAGAGGATCTATAGTTTTGAACATTCAATAATCATAGACACATAGATAACCAAATACATAGGTAGCAGAAGAAAAAAAAAGAAAAATGTAACCTTGTGATCAAGTTAAGTGGAAGCAAGTGTGACCTCAGAAGAAGTATCACATTATTAGCAGGAGGTCTCTCAGGGTTCTTAGAGGAAGATTCCCAATGAAAAACTCTAGCTCATTTGAAAGGCCACAGAAACACACAGGGGGCAAGAGAAATGGAGAATATCTTATTGTCTCCAATTCTGGTAATACAAATGAGAATATTGTGTTGAGTAGAGAAGTGCAGACTCATACTTTCTATTCCTCTGATATCCTTGTCCACCCTTTGTTTTGACCGTACCGGAGATAAATTGATGGATCTATTTTTTCCTTTTTTTCCTATATCTATCTATCTATCTATCTATCATCTATCTATCTATCTATCATCTATCATCTATCATTATCTCTATTTCTTGTCAGTTTTATTGAAGTATAATTTATATGCAATGAAATTTATCCACATTAAGCGTACAGTTCAGTGAGTTTTAATAAATGAACTCAACCAAGTAACTACCAGCACAGTCATGACAGAGCATTTTCTCCCCCCCACACTGCCCTCCTACCTCTTTGTAGATAATCCCCTCTCTAATCCCTCACCCCCACAACCACTGATCTACATTCTATCACTCCAGTTTTGCCTTTTCTAAAATTTTAAATACGTAGAATCATATTGTATACATTCTTTCATGTTGGGCTTCTTTAACTTAGTATAATGCATTTGAGATCAGAGAACCTATTTTTACATACGTTGATAGCAGCTAGGATCAGGACTGTGCAAGGACAGAAGCCTGGACTCAGAAAGCAATGCATTTTGGCCGGCCGAGTGGCGCAGTGGTTAAGAGCTGGCTTGGGGCGCCAGAGGGCCAGGTTCGGATCCCACATATAAGGGCCAGTAACACTGCCCTCTACAGCTAAGATGCTGAACAACAGCTCAACCTGGAGCTGGGCTGCCATGAGTCTCTGGCGACAGTGTAGGCTGCAGCCTCTGCTGCAGTAGGCTGTCATAAGCTACTGTGTGTAGCCAGCAGCCAGCGTTAGCGGCCAGCAGCCGCAGTGAGCGGCGGTCTAGAAGCCGGCGACTGATCTGCCTCGCCCGGGAAGAGCGCAATGATGGTGCCAACTTGGGCCAGTGAAGCAACATCCTCCACAACTAGACTGAAGAGCAAAACGACAGCAACTTGTCTGTTCCCCGTCCCCCAATTTCCCAATAAAAAAATCTTAAAAAAAATAAAAAAGCAATGCATTTAATTTCTAGGTTTGACACTTACTATCATCTGTATTGCTATGGACAAATCAGCTAACTTCTTAGAGTACTGATCTATTCAACATTAAAATAGAGGCAATGCTGTTGACTTCATAGTGTTGTTGTGAGGATTTGTTATGTTAGAAATACAAATATTTGATAAATAAATAAGAAGAAAGCTAAATGACACACTTTGTTGGCCTTCAAAAATGGTAGCCAGTATTATTAACTGTGGTAGAGACTGCTTGTTGCTTCTCAATATTGATCTCCCTAAGAATGTTCCAGGTATTGTGTCCTGTCCTGGCATATTTATTCATGGTACCTTCTTACAACTCAGTAAGGTTGTGGTTTGGGAGATAAGTTTCATGTTCACTCTAGTTCTCCTCTTCTTCCTCAGTAATGGAGTTCCCAAATTTTGATTGGGCATGTGATCAACCAGAATAAAGGCTATTTTTAAAACTTCCTTTGTAGCCAGGTGTTAATTTGAGTAAATTTTGGCCAGTGAGATGTAAGTGGAAATTTTGGGAAGTATCCTTATGATGAGGGTAAGACTTTATCCTTCTTTTCTCTTTCCTCTGTTTACTGGAATGGGGGCATGGTAGCTGGAGGTAGAATAGTCACCTTGGACCATGAAGTGAATTTGACAATGGAAACCATGCCAAGTGGGCCACAAAATAAGAAGATTTTATGGAATTTTACTTAAGAGAAAAATATGCTTCTGTTTGTTTTTAAAGCTAATATTATTTTGCATTTGTTGTCATTCTCAGACAAACCCCTTCCTAATTAGTACATTAATCACTTCCCACATGCTACCCTCCAGCCTTGATACCCCAATGCACCTAGGGAAAAGTGCCCCAAAACTAATTGGAAATAAAAGATAATTTCCCCTTTGTAGTCTGAAATAAAGCAAAAGATAAATATCCTTTATCATATTTTTGTTCTTCAAGTAACTTATTTGCCAGTTTGTGGCAATTTTATGTCTGTGAGACTCAATTGGTTAAATTAATATGCATGTGGACTCCAAACATCTTTCTATTTTCCTTACTATGGTTTGAAGCAAGACTCAGAGAAACCATTTAATGCAGACATTAAGATTGAAGAGTGAGGGTCCCACCAAGGAAGCTTCAGAGCCTCTTTATTTGTCTTCTTTTATTTGCAAATTTGCTCTCTCTAATCTTTAAGCTGACCAGCCAGTTTTGTGGCCAAGGTTATTGTCTCTCAAATATAAAGTTATTTCCCTCTTTATTTGTTCTTTATGCTAGTTATCAAAGTCTATATTGTCAGAATCAATATGTTTATTTAGCTATCCCTGGGCCTTAGACTTTAGAGCTGTAAGGTATGCTAACTATCATCTGGTTCAAAGACTTATTGCATGTGTTTAATTATTTTCCTTCTTTTACTGTTTGTTACAGCCAAAGACACTTTCATCTCTGTAATAACTAGTCAGGGTGGCCCAAGTGAACTGCATGAAAACTTAAGTTGTCAAAGTATAGTTCACAAGAAGTAAACAGTAAGCAGAAAAAAAAATAAGAGCAAATGAAAATGAAATCTTAATTCAGAAGACACTATCCGCATGTTCATCGAAAGTTGATGATGAGTTAAGTATGGTCGGATAATTAGGGAAGCACAGTGATTGAATACTTGGTTTGTACTTAATTATAGAGGGAACATTAATCTCTATCAAAATAAGTATTTAAGCTTCATAAAAATGCAGAGAAAGAAACTCCTTCTCAATGGCCCATGACTGTTACCTTAAATATGGATGCCTGCGTTCTTGTATGCAGGCAGATTCTCACTCTTTATAAAATGTAAGCAGTATATAGTTAAAATACTAGAATTGTATAACAGAGAAACAATGGCCTCTTCAGCATTTTTATGTACACAGAGAAGTATGATTGCATTAAATTCAATTCATTTATTCATTCATTCAAATAAATTTCATAAGGATATTGAATTTACTCTCAGACCAAATAAGATCCTCTCCTCTTTTTCTCAACTACCTGAGACTGAGGTTGAGAATGAATCACGGCTAAGATTTTAAACCAGTTGGAATTTCATAGAGTGTGTTTTTGTATAGTTTTCATATAGAGTCCGTTAAGTAATGGGCTTTTTTATTAGTTTCGAGTGGTTAGAAGAGGAGATGAAGGAAAGGAATAAACACTTATGCATATTAACATGAAGTGTTGATTCTCTTGTGAGAATTTGTGTCTTTTTCAACTAGAGGCCCTTTTGAAAAACATTTCTATCATGTTCATGGGTTTATTCTTCCTCTCAGAGTAAATATTTGTCTTTAGGAGGTGTGTATCTGTGCGTGTGTGTGTGTGTGTGTGTGTGTGTGTGTGTGTGTGTGTTTGCTTGTGCATATTTTAAGTTCAGAATTTCTTGATGGAAAATCAAGAGAATAAGCAGACCCTACATTTTGTGCTGCTGGAAAATCTGGAAGGAAAATAGATGTAGAAGATCCACACCCACCTTGGACCAATATTTTGCAGGATTTGAAATTTCAAAAGATAAAAGTCTCCATCCTGTTGATGCATCCTGTGCCTGCTCCTTTGGTATTAATCCAGGCCCATGTTTTTCTGTTTTTTTTTTAATTACAGTTTATTGGGGTGACAATTGTTAATAAAGTTACAAAGATTTCAGGTGTACAATTCTGTAATACATCATCTGTACATCACATTGTGTGTTCACCACCCAGTGTCAGTTCTCCTTCCGTCACCATATATTTGACCCCATTTACCCTCATCTACCACCCCCGTAACCCCTTACCCTCTGATAACCACTAAACTATTGTCTGTGTCTATGAGTTTTTGTTTAGTCCCATGATTTTTAAACTTGAATATGTGTGAGAATCACTAAGAAATCTTGTTATGACAGAAATTGCTGGTCCCCTTTCAGAGGAATTCCCAGGTAATGTTGAGGCTGCTTCTCTGGGGAATCATACTTTGAGAACCACTGATGTAGACTAAATAATTTAGACAGAAAGAAGTGACTTTCTAGAGAGAGAAGGCTTTTGTTTTTTGGGAGATTTTGGATAACTGATTTGAATTTGTTAGGAGTTATCAATCTGTTCAGATTATTGTTTCTTTTTGATTCAGCCTTAGAAGATTGTATGTTTCTAGGGATTTACCTATTTCTTCCAGATTATCCAATTTGTTGAAATATAATTGTTTGTTTTATTTCCTTATAGTCCTTTATATTTCTGTGGTGTCACTTGTCACTTCTCTTTCATTTCTGATTTTATTTATTTCTGCACCTGTCTCCTTGCTTAATGCCATTATTAACTTGCTGCTATTTTCAGTGTCAAATTTTGTCTTAAAAATATTTCTGAGTAAATTTTTATTAAGGCCCTCACCATTATTAATTTTAAATTCTTTTGCCCTTAACTTTTAACTTTAGAGTCTAAAGGTAATTTCTGAGCTTATTAAACTATGAAATCCTTTACTAGAAAGTAAACATTTAGGAACTAGTTGTTATAGTAACCATAGCTTTATAAACATGTTTTCTTTTCTTTTTCAAAGCCATTACCTTCAGCCAAAGCTGCTTCTGAAAGATTCTCATCTACATTTCTGATTTATTAATCACAATTCCATATTCCTGCTTAAAATTTCCTCAACTGCATTTATTTGATTATGGTTTTCTGTCAGTGAAGTCTACACTATGATGTATGTAAATACTACAGAAACTCCAAATCTTTTGCAGAGGAATCTGGAACAGCCTTAATTCAGGAGAAATAAAACAGGATGTTACCAGTCACAGGAAGTACAGAGCTTATATTAGCAGAGCTGTTGATGCACTTTCTAATCTCGGTTGTGGTGGTAATTACAGAAAGGCAGTCTTTGATTTAAGGCAAAGCTCTAATTCAAAGCTGTCTTTTCTTTAGCTGCGAGTATCTGCAGGAGTTTATTTATTTATGTTGGTACCTGCTGCCGGGGATTTTGGACTGCGTAGAGCTTGTTGAAATCTGGTTTTAAAACCTTAGAAAAACACGCTGAAAGCAACCTGATGATGTTGTGTGTGAGAAGCCAGAAGAACAGCTTCCTGGTGGGCTTTTTTATTCCACTAATCAGTATAGTATTAGGAGCATGATAAGTAGCTTTCAAACCTTCCCACTCTCTAAATCCTCTTTGAGCACTTAAAATAAGCATATAGCTGCCTCAATTACTTGTTTTTGCTGCAGTTGAGAACAAATTGTAATAATTTAAGTCTTTTGGGTAGCATCTTTCATCCTGGAATATTAGATCATGAAGTGAATACTAAAGGGAGTTGTGTTGGGTGGTTGCCTATAAGACATCTACAATTTATTTTGATTAAAATTGGAAAAGGGGTACTAGAAAATTCATTCTTACTCATACCATTTAATCTATATGAAAATTTGTGATTAATATCTCTTGAGAAAGCTGTAATAATTTTTAATGTAAATGAATTTAAATAAACCCCAAAGGATAGGAATTTATCTAGCAGCTTTAAGATAAGCTGTTTGATTTAGCCATTTACCTTGACTGAGAGTATATTGTAATGTACTGGTCTGAGTTGGAGGCAGTCATGAGAAGGGGAGGTAACGAGCTGTAATCTAGTCCCAAATTTATCATTGCCCAGCTATGTGATTTGGAGCAATCTCTTATGTCTATGTGTCTCATGGTGTGGAATTATAAAATGATGTGTATAGAATTAGATTATTCCTTTATAGAGATAGTGTTGTGTGAGGAAGTTGTCCAATGCAGATGCCCCACTGAAAATAAGAGAAGGATTAAAGAGTGTTCCAGAAGACTCAGAAGGGTCCCAGTTCCATATCAATAAATAGACATTCCTCTACACCTGACTGGAAAGAAACCTGGTTATGGTAGGAGAAAGGTTGTGAATTATGATTTGAAAGTTGATTAGAAAGGAAGTCTTTTCTCATTAATATTCTTCCAGTCACTAGCAGCCACACATAGGGAGGTATGCTTTGAATACCAAATTCACTCAATTAGAAAGAAAGCTTTAATTATTAACTGATTTCTTAATGAGTGTAAATCAACACATCCATGGATTCATTCAACAACAAACATTGAGCACCTACTATGAGCCAGGCACTGATATTGTTTTGGTTTTTGAACTAAAGGGCGTGTCTAGATTTCATATATTCTCACAACTTGGAATATATATCATAATTTCATTGGTGAATGTATTTTACCTTTTTCAAGACTCCACATCAGTTGTAAAATGTTAAATCCCTTTTCGCCCACCAAGTAGTGAGTTCTTTATTGGCACCTTGAGCAGATTTTATAATCCTTTAGTTATTTTTGTTTATTAAAGTGCTGTTTAGTCCTATAAAACATATCTTGATTCAAACTTCTGCACTTCTGTTCCTTCTGGGCTTTCTTTACTGAGCTGGAGTGGGAAGAAGGGAGAGGCAACAAGGCAAGCATCTAATCATTCAGCTTTCCCCAGTGTGCACGTATTTCCTAGTCAATTCTCCTATGACTAATGCTACCCAAGAATGGGTGCCTTTGCTCGGGCAAGGGTTCAAAGCCTGGCTCGCTCATGAGGAACACATGTGGGCTATTGGAGGATGCCGCAGGCTCCCCCTTATGCAAAGTTCCTGGCATGGGGCATCCAGTTCTGCTAACCTCTTCCACTCTTCTCAGTTCCTTCCATGAATGACCCACCACATAGGCTCTTGTTGCTGAAACCACCTCACTGGACAGCTGGGCCTCTTGGGGGGAAGCCCTAACAAGACTTCCTAAGCGCAGCTATCCTTTCCAGAGTTCAAATGGAGGTGCGGCCTGCTCTGCTGCTGCCTTGCTTTCCAACTCTCTTTTCCTTTGCTTGGGCCGACTCAGGGGAAGATCAGTGAGTCCCACTGGTTTGGCAGGCAACCAACAGGGGAATGGAATGACAGCTTCACTCTAATGGAATCACTCAGAGTCTTTACGGTTCTGACTTTAGAGGAGAAAGAAGCCCATGGGAAAGGAAGGGAGTTGTTTCTCACTAGGCAACAGAACTTGCAGGTCTCTGAGCACCCAAAGGCCCTTCCTCCCTTTCCCCACTATCTGATTTTAGAGACTTAGCAGTGCAAGGTTGAATGCTGAGGGACTGTATTCAGCTGTTTTGCTGTCTCTTAGACAAACATGAGGGTTGATGGTTCTCTTTAGAAAATGTGGTATATAGCACCCTATTTTTCATTGTAGGACTTTGCTGCAATTTAAGGACAAAACGGAAAGCTTCAGTCAACATTCTGCTACAAATCTTGTATTAAAGTAATTTGGCTACATTTATGGTGAGTTTCTTCAGATGTCTGCAGTAAATATAGACAGAAACTCAGATTCCAATTCTAGTTATTAAAGGCAAGAACCGTGGAATATTTAGTGGTGAAATTCCTTGAGCAGATAAGTTTAACTAAAAGTCTGAAAATTCTTCCAAAGTTTAGGCCTAATTGAATCATTTCTGCAAACTGACACTTTATGTGGCTTCAACAGATTATCTTCTGGTAGAATCCTGGGATCAGCCGAGTAGGAAACACTCTTAATTTTTCAGTAGTCTCATAATTCCTCAGCAGTGTGGAACATGTGGCTTTCTGCTTATGAACTTTAAATATATAACCTTAGAGTTATTTTGCATCTTTAATCTCTGTGTACTTCAAAATTTTCCACAGCATGTCATGGAGAGAGAAAGAATATATGGTCAGTTCGTTAGCAGATAGTTTTACAAATATTATGGTATACATTTACATAATTAGTGAATGTTTAGAAGGAATCACACTCCTGTGTAAAATCATTCCCCTCTCAATATTTCATATCTCTTTCCTTCTTTTATTTTTCTCCTTAGAAGTTATAATAGTCTAGTATACTATATTATTTGTTTATTTACCTCGTTACACTCTGTCTTCCCCAATTAGAATGTAAGTTTCAATAGGCCAAGGAATTTGTTTTGTCCACTATTATACACTACACCTAGAATGATGTCTGGCATTTAGAAGTGATTAAGTAAGTATTTGTGAATGAAAAAATGAATGAAAGGGTAGCACAGTTTTTTAATTACCCGCATTTCCTAGTGTCCACAAAACATACATATGTTCTTACTGCCAAATCCAAGAAGGATACCAGAGCATTTTAGCCAAGTTATCACAGTCTGCATTGTATTACTTTTAATACAGAATACTTTGGTATCAGAAAAAAATCACATGCAGGAATTTGCTGTCATTTTCCTATGATCATAATGTGGGCCTTTAACTTCTACCTGAGTTTGATGGAAACTAAGGCAAGAAGAGAATGTCTGGTTTTTCAGTTTTTCATGATGTCAGCAGTGAAGAAAGAAAGGATGAAATTGTTCAGTTAAACAGAGGCTATAGGTTTGGCATTTCCAGAGGTTGGACACAGGCTGAACATACAAGGTTGGGGATGGTGGTGTCTAATTCATTATTTCCTGTCACTCAGAAATCAGAACTAAGAGACAAGGAGAGAGACTCAAAGTTAGTGGGGTTGCTTTAGCTGAAAGGACAGTGCACCCATGATAAAGCATGCACACTGAAATGATCTGGGATTCAACCTACTAGGTGGGCTGAAGAAACTAACTACCAGCAAGCAAGCAGGACAGAAAGGCAACCTGAAAATATCTCCCCAATACTATACAGTAAGTTTTCACTTCATGTTGTCAATAGGCTCTGTGACTTTAGGTGAGACAATGTATAATGAAACCAAATTTTCCATAGGCTTATTGACATAAACAAGAGTTAAAGTCATTATAGCATCTCATCAAAGTTATAATAGAACCACGTTATTCAAGGATCTGCTGTATTTGGCAGAGAGTCAATGCACTGGGCTCAATACCTTCATTTTAAAATGCAAAAGAAGAATGATTGGTCATGTTTAGTAATATTGATTGGGAAGAATTCTTACTTCTTTAAGTAATTGTTTGAGCATGGTTACTCCCGAATCCTAATAGACAGTGAAAATGCTGGCAGCTATTACACACATTTTTACCCCAGATGGTGTTGGCATTTCTGCTCTTATGAGGCGTTCCTGAGTCCTGAAACATTACAGGCTCAGCTTTGCATGGAAGAGTCCTGGAACACTTAATCTTGATTTCTATACTCACAGCATAGTATTAACGAATTCCAGAGTTGTAATATGCAGCAATTCAGAGTTCACTACTGGTTGTTAGTTTGTTGTTATTGATTATTTATGCAAATGAAATTACTGAAGAAGTACAGATCACAGAGTAAACTCATGATAACTTGGGGATGTTGAAATGTCCTTACATGGAGATTCTTGAGGACCCAGGCACAATGAGGAAGGATTTAACTTAATAGAGACTTGGCCTCACTTGTTAAAGAATAATATAGTTTCCTTTATATTGCAGATATTGTGAAAACACTTCTGAATGAGAAAATTATACATCAGAATACCATTAGGTGAATAGGGACATATTCAATTTACCTAAATAAGCCTTCTTTCTCTAATTCTATCCTTTTTTGCTTGCTTACTTCTAGTCTGTTCTGTTTGTTGCTTTCACTTATTGTAGATTCCAGTTTACTTGTGTTTACTTGTGTTTGAAAGACTGAGTTGAAAATGTCCTGAATCATTTCCATTCCCTGGATGGAAGGAGAAATAAGAGAGCCATGGCGGTCTTCACCATTTCTCTTTCTCTTCCATCATCCTCTGCTCAGCTTGCCCTCTCCTTTTTTTTAAGAAAATAATTGCATTTACTTTTTTTTTTCTTGAAACTTAAAGATAAATTTATTGTCCTAAGCACACTTAATTGTCTTGGGTCATAGAGAAGTCCACTTAGGGTTTTGTCTCTAGCTGATAAAAGCCTATTGTCTTGGAAACTGAAAGAGAGTTTCCTCTACCTGTTTTATATCTGATTAGTTTTCCAATTAAGCTTAGTAAGAAAAAAATCTAATATAAAGAATTGCTGCTTTTTCATTTCCTTTAAGCATATTATAACTTGATCTAATTTAAATACTTAAAAAATTCTATTTCTGTGGTTGGCAGTTTGGGGTAGTACATTGAACATAGATGTTGGAGTTAAGCAGATCTGAGTTTTAATTCTCAGCATACTTGTTACTAGTTACCTAGGTTATTTCATTCTGAGCCTCAGTGTCCTCACCTGAAAAATAAGCTCTATGGAATGCTTAAAGTATAGGTTCTGATCTCCAATTGCCTGCATTCATATCCCAGCTTTGTCACTTAGCTGAGTTTTTCTGTGACTCGGTTTCAGCAGCTATAAAATGGGATAGTAATAGAACTGCATAGAATTGTGAGAACTAAATGACTATTAAATGACTTAATGACAATAAAGCACTCAAATAAGCCACTGGCACACAGTAAGCTCTCAACAAATGTTAGCTCTTATTTACATAAAATTCTTGAAGCTATTCAACAAGCATCAGTTCTTTTTCTCCATTTTTATAATCTTTACCAAATTATTTCCTGCATTTCATATATTTTTTAGAGCAGATCTTTGCTAACCTGGCTTCTATATCTTAAGCTTTGGGCATTTGCACTGCAATCTGTACCCTAATTGTAATAATTGTTATAACATGGTCACATTCTTGCTATGATATTCCAGATGTGGATGGTTGACTTTTGGTGGAAAATTTTCTTTTAGTGCCCAGTGAATGGCACGCACTGTGCTGAGCTCTAAGATGTTCTAAGCATCTCTACCTTCTGCAGCTTTCACTTTATTTGGGGAGTTACCTGATTGAACAACACCGATTGAGCATTTGATGAGCAGCAAAACTCAGAAAGAGGAATCAATCAAAGAACGAATTAAATGGAAGACAAATGGGCAAAGGAAAATATTAGCTCAGGAATGTCTTAGCTTAGGGTGAGCTTAGGAATGGCAAATGTGTGTCTGTGGCCCTTCCCACAGTGGATGCCAAGCATTGCTGGGACCAGGTACAGCCTTCTAATTCTTTTCAACCCAATTCTCTCTGAATTTACAACCATTACGTTGGCATTCCAAATTTTCAGCCATGTGTTAGCTGGAGATAAAATAGTATGGTCAGTTTTGCTTATCTGGATTGGACAAATGTCACCTTTTGGAACAATAATTAGCTCTTTAAGTATCCTCAATACTTTCTGAACATGGAAGCAACCTTATAATTTTATTTTCAAATTCCAAAGATGGCTTTTTTGTATAGAAGTTTGTTTTCCCTAGGAAAATTTGACACGTTTTTGTGCACGTGCAAAGGAATGATTTAGGCAAATGATATGTAAATGTCAATTAACTCATTATATCAGTATGTTCCTTTGATATAAAAAACCTGTCAAACTATCTTATTTTTGTGAGAGATAAAGTATCCCTCATTTTATACTGTAACTATTTTTTAATTAGTTATATTGGGTCCATCTATACTTCATCTAGTGGAGTTTTTATAAAGATCACATATGATGGGGTCCATAAAATCTTGGTAAAAATTATTTAGAAATAAATTATTTGACCACTATTTTCAGACGATAGTTTTATGCTTCAGAATATTGGACAGGAGAGTCCTAGTGGTCTACATGAAGAAATTAATTTCTACTTTTATAACACATCTCTTTACCAAAATATGGTGGACAAAAGTCATACACAATGACTGAACCATATTTTAAACAATTATTGTATTTTACCTTTTTCCTAAGAAATATTTCTTAATGGCATTGCTTTGTTAATGTCCCATAGCCAACCTGAAAATAAAAGGACAGATGGCTCTTTTTACCACTGAACCCACATGGGTCATCCGTACTTCTAGGGCTTCCCTTAGCTTGGATGCCTTCCTTTATTACTTGCTTTCATTACACAGCTTGATGGTGCCGGCCGGAGGATGAGCTCACATGTAATGGAAAGCCCCAATACAAATTCAGGACCAGACAGGTGGAAACTGAGGTACAAGGGATATCATAGAAGAGATATATTTCATGTAACTTTCAAAAAGTTAAACAACTCATTCCCAACACAAATGTGTTTGTGCTCGTCAACCAAGGGGCAATGCAGCCCTGCATTCTCTTACAGCCACCGCAGGTGATCTAGGGTCCAGAAGCTTCACCTACAGGAAGACTGAATGAAATTATTCTTTAGGTTTGTCCTGCTTCTCTCATTCACCACCCCTCCTCCCACTCCCACCACATCCACTCCTAGGATTTTAGAACATATATTTTTTTACATGAGAAACTTGCAAGGCGTGACTGAAAATAAAGGGGGAATCTAGCATGCGTGCTACACCCACTGCCTTCAGATCCCCGCTCTCTACTGCCTTTGAATATTCTATATCCTCTCTCTACAATTCCTTTTTCTCTTTGTTGCCAAGCTTCTGTTTGTCTTTCAAGACTCAGCTCATGCTACTTCCATTAAGAAGCCTTTCCTGGACCTCCCTTCACATCCTGGGGGAAATAAATCCTACAGTTTTGGCTCCCATAACACCTTCCACATAATGCCATTAATCTCACGGTAGACATCCATCACTGGGATGTGAAGTCACCTTTGTACTCCTGGAACTAAGTGATGTTTAGCACACAGTTCTTCCTCAATAAACTTTGTGAGTGCAGGTTACACACGTAATTGTTAACTTCACATGAAAGTGCAAGTTCTTTTCTAGAGACATGGTGAGGTAGGGTTGAGAGGTTAACTATTGTAGAGTTGTGTACTGTAATTACTGATAAACTTGCCTTGGAAAACATCAGCTATTCTGCTTCATTCCAGTAACATCTTGTCTGTAATTTTTCTTTCTTTTCCTAGCAGAGCACTTCTGGCAATAACAATGCAGATACCCTGGCTGTAAGCAGGTATGGTTGGTAATGGATGGAATTGGATTTAGAACTGTCACAAAGGTTTACTTTGGACCCTCTCTGATGTTTCAAGCTCTTGGTTTTGGCAAGACTGTCGTCTGCCAATTGTCAAATAGGTTGAGTCATCAGTCTGGTCTTGTCATCTGGGAGCCTCCAAATGATTGATAAGGCTCTGCTACATGTCCCAAATGGGATGATTAATTGTCCACTCAGCTCTATCTATATACCTGGTTTTATAAAAAGTAAGACTAAATAGAAGCAGTCATGCCATTTCTTTTTCTACCTGTGAAAGCAGCAAGATGGGAAAATGCATTTGAACAAGCTGTTTACTCTCTAATATTGAGTCCCCATTTTGCCAGTGAAGTTCCTGTTGAGGAAACCAAACCTTGCAATTCTTTTGAGGCTAACAAACTAATCAGCATTTGTCTATTCTGCATAGTGATTTTGTATACATTTTCCTTTCATCTTCCCAACAAGTTTGTGTAGTGGAAAGGACAAGCATTATTATCCCCATGCTATAAGTTTTTCTGTGATATTTATCTCCTGCCATACCATGCTATCAAACATCCTATTGTACAAAAGGGATGTCTGAATATTGCATCCACCTGTGTGTAATGCTCCCACCCAGAATCTATTTCTAAAGTATATAGTTTTTGACAAACTTATTTGCCAAGATACTGCGATCCCTTAGGTGGACCTGTGGGGAAGAGAAGTAAGCAAGACTGCGTCATCCCATCCTAGAGTGGAGAGCTTGTCTCGAAGGCAGTACAACCAACATCCAAATTGTAGGGTCAGCTGGAAGTGATAACTCAATCCCAGAACTGAAGAGAAATCTATAAGACAAACCCTACTCGCCTACACAAACGTTTCCTTTCAAAGGCAAGGTGTTTATTGTCTCCAACATAATGTGGCTCTTGGATGCTATCCAGTCAGCAAAGCAGAAACTCATATTTGGCAAGGCGAACCCAGCCATGGTTTCCTGGTGTGCTGAATCAATAGGAAACGACTATGGAAAAATACAGCAATGGCAGCAACAAATAGCTCTGAACTTTTGCAGCCATGCACTGTATAAAGTGAACTGTCAAGAGTTTCCCCTGTGATATCCCTTCTCAGATGATAACATATGGCTTCAAATTTTTGCCCCTTATATACTATATGGACTTCATTATTCAGACTTGATTAAATCACAATTCTTTCTGGAGTTTAAAATTTGTTCCTCTAAGGACCTTTAATTTTCTTTATTCAGGTCCTGTATCCTGATGAGATTGTTAGCTTCCTGGTTCCCATTTTCTCTATGCCTCTGTTTTCTTTTTTTCTTTTTTTTTCTGTTTTGAATATGAAGATAATTCTTAAAAAAATAATTACCATGTGATTCCTCTCTCATATGGGTAGCCAGGATGTCAGTGAGGAGGAGTGGGTGGGAATGGAGTAGGGAGGAAAGGATGATTGAACAGACCTGGGAGCAGCAGGATTTGGGGGCGGCAGCATGGGGTGTGGGGGACTGGTGAAGACGCGCAGAGGAGCTCTGGGGGCCGCAACATCATTCTGTGGGGTCAGAAGGGGCCAGTTTATGGATTTTGGTAGTTTTCTTTTCCATTTGTTTCACAATTTTGTTTCTGAGGTGGTATTATTTTGATTTTGTGACTATTTTATAATAGAAAACACTTTGAGTATGAAAAAAATAGACAACTAGTAGCAATGTGCTGGGGACTGGCTCTCATGTACCTGCAAACGGGTGTGTCTAAGAATAAGCTTTCTTCTTGTTACTTGGACACATCTGGCCAATTCTGGGAAAGACTTCAAAGGCACAGGCAAGCTTCTGATGGATTCAGTTCTGTTTTTGGATTATAAAGGTTAAGTTGTCATACAAAACTAAGTAAAATAAACCAAGATCTAGACACTCTTACACTTTCTCTCCTCTTTTTTGTCTCCTTTTTCTACCAGCTAAATGGATATGAGTATTTTTAAACTTAGTCTAGACTCAGCTCAAAACAAGTAATAGCCAAATGTCTTGCCAAACAAGATCTACTCACATTTTCTCAATGCTGCTGCTAATGATGGCAGGAAATACTTATTGAACACTTACTACCTGGCAGGCACCGTGGGTGATCTATTACATATATGTATTACATACATTATTTCATTTACCGCTCTCAACAGTCTGGGGGTAATGATTACTCCCAATTTAAAGATGAAAAGCCTGGGGCCAGCCGAGTGGCACGTTGGTTAAGAACTGGCTTGGGACGCCAGAGGGCCCAGGTTCAGGTCCCCCATATGAGGGTCAGTGACACTGCCCTCCACAGCTAAGATGCTGAACAACAGCTCAACCAGGAGCTGGGCCTCTGTGAGTCGCTGGCGACCACGTAGGCTGCAGCCCCTGCTGCAGTGTGTTGCCATGGGCTACCGTGTGTAGCCAGCAGCCAGTGTTAGTG
>NW_017731678.1:126837-131919 GCF_001890085.2 Hipposideros armiger
ACTGGCCCTCATATGTGGGATCCGAACCGGGGCACTCTGGTGTCCCAAGCCAGTTCTTAACCTTCATGCCACTCGGCCGGCCTTCTGATTAACTTTTAATATCCATATAAAATAACTATTTATTGAGCATTTCCTATGTGTAAGATGCTGGGGATACATTGGGAAGAGCAGCTTTGTCTTTAAGCTCTTAGAGTATGCAAGTGATCTGGGGAAACCATATGAAAAGGCAATAAAGAGTGGTAAGTGCACTCTGTAGAAGTAGCACATGGTGCTACTGAAATACAGAGAAAGGCTCTGCTCTCAGGTCATGGAAAACAGGGCGGGAAAGGCTGTCTGGCAACTAGTATGTAGTGGAGACCAAAGAGACAAGTAGAAGCTGGTCAGAGATAGAAGTGTTGGGAACCAGAGTGAGAGGGCAATTCCAAGCAGATATAAGAGCAAGCACAGAGACCCAGGCACAAGGAGAGTCTGGTACAATAAGAGAAGGTAGGTGGCTCCGTAGGGTGGGTGTTCGTGCTGGGCTAGAGAGGTCCAAGAAGGACTGTGCACGCTCTGCTAAGGAGCTAGGACTACCTGATGTCAAGGAGGACTTCTCTGACTATAAAGTGGTCTTTGTGGCTGCAATTTATGAGATCGTTTGCATCATTGGATCTCCTCACCCTCCCAGTGGTGAGATTCCAAAGGGCGAATGCTCCATCCTCCACTGAAAGCATTTACTCTCACTTGCTGCCCTTTAATCTTGCCTCTTGCTCTAAGATTTGTAACCATGGGGTTCTCTTGGCTATTACCTTATTCATGGGAACAAAAATGGGAACACTTGGCCCTGAGAATGCTGAATGCCTAATTCTAGTGCTTCTTAAATGTCAACGAGAGTGTTAATATTGTGAAATTTTGGCACTGCCTTCCTGCACATTTTTCAGTGCTTGCTTCTACCCGCTCTACCACCAGTCTCTACCCATTTTACAAAAAACCACAAAACATCATGAAATACAGGTTGTTAACGAATCATTAAATAAGATCAAGCTGGATTATGTTGCTTAATTTCCATGATGCTTGGTGGCTATTCAAATAAGTAAAATTTATTATTTTTTTAAAAATGGTATTTATTTTTTAGCAGGTGGGACACATTTGTTTCAATATAATTGGTATCTTTAAGAGACATACTATATTTTCTTCTGGGTGAATCTGCAAGGAGGGTGAACTTATCACTCAAGACATTAGCAGCCTAGGTAGGAATGATCAAGTTGACTAATGAGAGGAGAAATTCTATGGTTTTTTGATGTTGACCACTGGTGGTGTTATTCTTTGAAACACAAATGATAACTTTTCAATATGGAATCAATTAATCCATTTGACCCAGAATGCTGGGAATTCTGATAGACTTTTGTTCCATAAACATTTGTCTCTGTTTTTTTTTTAAAATATTTTTATTGGGAATTGGGGGGTAGGAACAGTGCTGGGGAATTGGGTGAAGGGGAACAGACAAGTTGCTGTCCTTTTGTTCTTCAGTCTTGTTGTGGAGGACGTTGCTTCACTGGCCCAAGTTGGCACCATCATTGCGTTCTTCCCGGGCAAGGCAGATCAGTCGCCAGCTTCTGNCTTGAGTGGCTGTCCAGAAGCCTGCGACTGGTCTGCCTCGCCCAGGAAGAGCGCAATGATGGTGCCAACTTGGACTAGTGAAGCAACGTCCTCCACAACTAGACTGAAGAACAAAAGGACAGCAACTTGTCTGTTCCCCTTCACCCAATTCCCCAGCGCTGTTCCCATCCCCCAATTCCCCAATAAAAATCTTTAAAAAAAAATGGTGAAAAGCCTGGAGTTTAGAGAGCCTAAGCTGACTAATGCTATCCAGCAATTTAGTGGTGGAGTTAGGACTTGAACACTGGTCTGTTCTTTCAAAGCTCATAGGCCCCCTTTTTTAATACTGTGTGATACATGAAGTGTTTTGTTATTGTTGTTTTTCTTTTTCCTGAAGCATATGACCAGTAAAATAATATTATACAAAGAGTGGAGTTATCAGTGTACGAGGCAGGTTTATCCAAGCTCAGATGTGACTGCTGAAGTGTGCAAAGCAGAGCTTCTAGATTATGGCCTGTTTCTATGTGAGCTTCAGAGTAGTCCCCCAATGATCAAATATAATGCAGGTTGACCATTGCACTTTGTATTTTATTTCAGGATTATTAATTTCAGCTGATTAAGGTTATCATAGTTGCATGTCTGTATCTGTTAATATGTTTTATTTGCCTATTGTGATGATTTGAAAACAAGGTCTATTGAGAAAGGACAGCTCAACTTACCTGTGTGCTGAATGCCTACAGCAATGACAATACATCACTGTATATGTTTATAGTATGTAGTTAATATTTTTATTCTTTGAGCCTATCACTTATAATCATTCTATGCAAAAAGCACAACTACTGAGTTGTAGTTTGTTCATGTTACTGCCATTGAGCTCAACATGGTATTCTTGATAGACTTTCTGATGGAGCATAACTGACTATGGATAAGACAAGATAGAAAGAAGTAGATAGCTTTTCCCAAACAGAAAACAAACAAACAAAAAACAAGCAAAAAACCCTAAAACACAACAATAGCAAAACAAAACAAATGCCAGAGTGAATTTAAGCAAAACTCTCCTCAAAACTGTTTTCAGCTGTAAGTCCCAACACCTAACATTTTAAAGAACTCATCAGTAAACTTGTCCTTGGAAAGTATATTTTCCTGTCTAAAGTATCAATAAAGAGATCTTACGTCAAGTGGTAACTGCTCTAACTTGGGCAGAAAATGCCAAGAGAACTTCACTTTGACCTTCCTTGAGGTTGTCATTTTAAATTACTGTCTTTGAAACACATCTCTTCCCATTTTTAAATTGAAGCTGAAATCTTATGCTAAGGAGCTGCCACTTTTATCCCATGATAATAAAAGAAACATCTCTTTAAACCTTGAAAAAGGGATCTAAAGATTTTTGGTACTATGAGCATGGACATACACTTCAAAGTCTAGATTTCTTTGGGTTTCTATGGGACTTTTATTTTTCCACTTACCTTACTTCTACCTTCCATTTGGTATGTTTTTGCTTTAACCACAACTCCTTGTCGCTTTCTGTTTTTGATTGAAACCAGAAAACAGATGACCATTATGAAATTAAAAAGCATAAAGCTGCTGAATGGACTCCCTTAAGGAACATTTAAAGCAGGTCCATGTATTTACAGGAACCCCTATGATATAGGACTTAAGTGAACTTAGCTTACAAAGCAGGAAAATACATTTAAATCCAACTTTAGCTATCTCTAATAATACAACTATCAAAACAAGCTACCACTGACTATACCATGTGTCAGCTACCACCTGTGAGCTAAATGCTTTCCATATATTGGCTTCTATTTGGGTCTTAGGAAAAGTCATGATGCGTGTTTGCGACAGGTGGCACTAGTTCATTTTTGGAAGTACTAGAGTCATTCGCATCTATGTTATTTCTATGTCATTTGACAGCTGACAGTTCTAGTTTCATTAAAAAAATTGAATGATTTGGTTGAGTTTTAGGGATTTTACAACAAGTTGAAGATGGAAGACAAAACTGTTCATTTTTGCCATAGTTTACTATTTTATTTCCATAAAGGGAAGAACATGTGTCAAGCTTGTGAAAAGTTGCATAAAGTTTACAGTGACAATGCTCTACAAGAATGTCCATGCCAACAAAGGTTCACGAAATTCCGTGCTGGTGATTTTGATCTCAACGACTCTCCTCGGTCAGGGTGGTCCACCGAGGTTGATGACGATAAAATAAAGGCATTGATTGAGTCAAAGCCACATTACACAGCACGAGGGATTGCAGAAACATTGAACATCCATCATTCAAGCATTCAAGTCCACCTGAAGAAGCTAGGATATGCAAACAAGCTCAATATTTGGGTTCCGCATGAACTCAAAGAAGTTAATTTGACAGCACGTATAAACATCTGCAATATGCTCATTAAATGTGAGAAAAACGATCCTTTTTTGAAGTGACTGATAACTGGTGATGAGAAGTGGATTGTTTACAACAATGTGGTGCACAAACGGTCTTGGTCCCGACGTGATGATTTGCCTCAAAGGGCATCTAAAGCAGACATTCATCAGAGGAAGGTTATGCTCTCAGTGTGGTGGGATTTTAAAGGTGTTGTGTTTTTCAAGCTCCTACCAAGAAACCGAACAATCAATTCGAATGTGTTCTGTCGGCAATTGGACAGTTTGAATGAATGCATCATCCAGAAACGCCTAGAGCCTGTTAATTGTAAAGGAGTTGTGTTCCATTGCGACAACGCGAGACCACACACAATCAGTTTGATCAGTTTGATCACCCATCAAAAATTATTAAAGCTTGGATGGGATGTGTTGCCACACCCACCATACTCTCCTGACCTTGCGCCATCAGACTTCCACTTGTTTCGCTCTCCTCAAAACTCCTTGCATGGTATAATGTTCAATTCAGATGAGGCTGTAAATCAGCACTTGTTCAATTTTTTTGCAAATAAAGACAGGTCCTTCTATGAACAAGGAATTATGAAGCTCACTGAAAGATGGCAAAAGATTATCAAACAAAATGGGCAATATATCATTGATTGATCTTTGTTCTTTATATAAATAATGACCTTTGAAAATCATAGACAAAATATATCATGATTTTTCTAAAGATCCAATACTAATGCTCACCACAACCTGTGCATCAACTCCAATTATGTCTCATTTTACAGAAAAGAGGACTGTCCTGATCAAGGTCACACAACTTTTAATTGTCAAAGAAAGATTCAAAGACATGTTTATCCAATTTCAGAACTTGATCTAACCTTCTTCTCTGATTAACTTTTTTTTTTAAAGATTTTTATTGGGGAATTAGGGGAAGGGGAACAGACAAGTTGCTGTCCTTTTGTTCTTCAGTCTAGTTGTGGAGGACGTTGCTTCACAGGCCCAAGTAGGCACCATCCTTGTGCTCTTCCCGGGCGAGGCACATCAGTCACTGGCTTCTGGAAGGCTACTCACGGTGGCTGCTAGCTGCTCCCGCTGGCTGCTGGCTACACACGGTAGCCCATGGCAACCCACTGC
>NW_017731678.1:133742-232826 GCF_001890085.2 Hipposideros armiger
CACGGTCGCCAGTGACTCACAGCAGCCCAGCTCCAGGTTGAGCTGTTGTTCAGCATCTTAGCTGTAGAGGGCAGTGTCACTGACCCTCATATGTGGGATCCGAACCGGGGCCCTAAAAGCTGGAGTCCCAAGCCAGCTCTTAACCACCACGCCACTCGGCCGGCCCCATTTGTCTGTATTTTAAAGTAGGCATATGTCTAGCACTGTCATCTTCATTAATTTCTTCATGAGTGGTGCCAGGAAAGCAATAATTGTTATTCCCATTTTACAGAAATGGAAAGTGAGAGTCAGAAGGGAAGTAACTTGTTATAAATATTTTAGCATATTATTAGACCTCAAACTTTTTAGTTTACTATTAAGCTTTTCCTATTGACGGAGTTGTGCTGTCTCTTTCTAAATGAGCATAGCAAATTCAAAGAAAAGCAGCATATTTAGTTTTGGGTTAACATTTCTGCCATGCATTACTCAATCCCAGCAAAGCCCTCTACTTGCATACTTTGTTTTCTTTTGTTTTTTGTCTTTTTTTGAGATTATATTCTTTTTTTTTAATTAAAGTCTATTGGGGTGACAATTGTTAGTAAAGTTACCCAGGCTTTAGGTGTAAAATTGTGTAATACATCATCTGTATATCACATTGTGTGTTCACCACCCAGAGTCAGTTCTCCTTCCATCACCATATATTTGACCCCTTTTACCCTCATCTACCACTTCCCTCCCCGTTTACCCTCTGGTAACCACCGAACTATTGTCTGTATCTATGAGATCATATTCTAAAGGCTAGAAAAGAATACATTACCTCTGACTTTAGTTCCCTTGTGTTAAATAAAGAAGAAACAGTCCTCCTTTTTTCTCCTTGTATAGATTAAACAAACCCACTCATATATAAGGGCTATTCACTACAGAGGGAAACATGAATAGTACCCAGTGCTCATGCTAAAGGATTCTGTTGTTGCAAGGAAGCTAAGACACACAGGTAACTATATAGTAATATAATAATTGCTTAAATTTACTGAGTGTTCACTGCATTTCAGGCACTTTGCACACATTATTTTGCATACATATTTAATCCTCACACTAGTCCTCTGAGGAAGGTAGTATTATTACCCTCATGGTATATATGAGAAAATCAGGACTTAGGAAGGTTGAACAATTTGCCTGAAGACATATAAACAGGAAAGCGGAGCCAGGTCTCCAGGTCCAGTGGTTTGACTTCCAAACTGATGAGTCCTCCTTCTTTGTTCTTTCTTTTCAAAAGTGTTTAGCTATTCGTGGCCAATAAGTTTTAGATCAATTTGTCAGTTTGTCCAGAATATCTTGCTGATATTTTATTTGCAATGCAATGTCTTTAAAGATTAATTGAGGGGAAAAAAGACATCTTAATAATAAGCTGATTCATCCAAGACCAATGGGGTGGCTTTCTATTTATTCAGGTGTTCTTTTATGTTGTTTAATCAAGATATTTGCTTTTTCTTCATAAAAGCCATGTGCATTCATTACTAGGTTAATTTCTGGTTACTTTATAATCTTTATTGCCATTTAAACAGTCTTTTATTCTGGTTTTGTTTCCCATTTTGTTATTTCTGGTATTAAAACAACAACAACATGGGTTTTTAATTAGACTTTGTACCTAACAACCTCATTTATCAATCTTAACTGCATCTCATAGTTTTTTATTCTGTTTGCTTTTCTTTATAGATGATCATATCATCTGCAAATAATGACAGTTCTGTTCCTTTCTTTCCAGTACTAATACTTCTCTAAACTAATATTTAACTGTGGAAATAACAGTGCACATTCTTGTTTTCTGGTCTGAAAGGAAATAAGTCTCAAAGAGATATTTTATATGATTTTTGGACATAACTATTCAAGTTAAGTTTCGATACTGACTTTTGTATTTTTGTTTTCTTTTTAGATCATAGCATATTTCTGATCAATTAAGTTAATTATGTGATTTTCCTCCTTTTGGAGATGTGATGACTGATACATTTTCTGTTGTTTAATCATATTTACATATGATTAAATATGTAGCTGGAAATGAAGGAGTCTAGGATAAACCCTAATTGATCATAGTTCTTTCCTTTTTACTAATATCCATTTGGATATGTCTATATATAATAATATTTTTGTCTAGAAATTGTGTGTCAATGTTAATATAGATTCTCCTTGGTTCTGGAATCAAGGTTGACTACCTTTTAAGTTGAAAGGGCAGCTTTCTCTCTTTTTTGGCTTCTTGGAACAACTTGTATGGGTTAAGAATGTTCTCGTCTTTTGTTGAATTCTCCAAAATATCACCAACCTGTTTTTCGTTTAAAACTTAGTTCATCTGCATTCACTGCAGTAAAAGAGAATGCCACTGAGACAGAATCTTGGTGGCACACAGGAGTTAGGCATGGGATATTTATAGGGTTTTCTGGACTGAAGTGGTTTAAGATGGATTTTTCAAGCAGGGAAACTGATTGAGATTAGGCAAAGTTTGTGATATAGTTTAGATTTGGTGGACACAGTGAGGCAAGGGTTTTAAAATGAGTCTTGATAAGTAATCTGTTGTTTGGTGAGCGCACTATTTTCTCCAATAACTTGATATGTAGGAATTTCTTGCAACGAACTGCTCACTGAGAAGATGGCATTTGACTAAAACCCAGAAGAATGTAAAGATGTGTGGATATCTAGTGGAAAATCGTTCTAGGCAGAAGGAACAAGTACAAAGGCTCTGAGCTGGAGGAAGGTATGTGGAGAAGCCGGAGGCTGGTGTGGGAATAATCAATATCAGATTAATAACAGAATAAATGGGACAACCGAGTCATAGAGAGCATTGCCAGGACATTGGTATTTACTCTGAGAGATATAGGAAACTCCTGGGGATTTTTGAGGGAATGAGTAACATGATCTAACAGGTTTTAAAAGGATTACAGTGGCTGTTGTGATGAAAGTAGATTTCAGGGGAGCACATTTCGATGCTATTGCAATACTTTAGGTGAGAGGTGATATGATGGCTTCTTAAATGAGAGTGGAATCAGGATATATTTTGAAGGTAAAGCAAACAAATTTTGCTGATATTCTGAATGTGTGCTGTGAGAGAAAAAGAGGCGTAAGGAAAGCAACAAGAGCTTTGGCCTGAGCTAGTAGAGGAATATAGTTGGCATTTACTGAGAAGGGAAAGGCTCTTGAAAGGGTAGGTTTCGAAGATGTTCAAGGAGGAAAGGTGAGGATATATCATATTTGGATCACCTGACATAATCCTGTGGAAGTAATTGGGGACCTGACAAGAGCAGTTTGGGTGATTGGTGGGGGTGAAAACCTGATTGGAGAAGGGCGATGAAAAGAAGGGAATGGGAGGCAGAGAGTATAGATCACCTGTTTGGGGAATTTTGCTGTAAATGGGAGCAGAGAGGTGATGAAACTAAAGAGGGAAGTGGCATCAAGAGATTTTGCATGCCAACGGAATGATTTAGTAGCGAGGGAATAAATTATAATGTTAGACAAAAAAAAGAAGGTTGCTCAAGTGATATCAATTTATTTGTTTCCCCCAATAATTCTGTCTGCTTTTGCTTTGCCTATCACACACACTTGTAACCATTATAAATATATTATACTATATAATATATTACATTATTTACATTTATATAATTATATATATATATATATATATTTAAAATTTACTCTTGCTTCTTTAAGTATATAGCAGTACTTCTGGTTCCATATGCTTTTCATGTCTTCTGTTTGTTTTTAATATTGCTACCACAGCTGTCTTTTGGTTCAGATTTATACCTTCATTTTAAACCTTTCTATATTATTTTACTTTTAAATTTATGTCTTATAGATAAAATATTGCTGCTTCGCATACTTTTTAGTCTGTGTCACTATTTTAATTCGTGAATTCAGTGAATTACTTAAATTATTTTAGGTTACTACATTAATTCTTACTTCTAATATCTTATTTGGTAATTGTATAATTATATGTTTTTTCCTATATTTCATTGAATAGGTGAATATTTCTCATGGCTGGAAGTTGTACCTTCTGTGTCTTCTTTGAGTGGTTTTCCCTAAAGCATTAAGGACAATACATATGCTTATTTTTTTTCCCTAAAGAAGCCCATCCTGTTTGGTGTCTTGTCCTGTTCTTATTGCCTTTGTTCTGTTTCCACCCTCAGGTACATTTTCTTTCTTTTTTGATATTGGTATCGTTTAGACTTTGATTTTCTGGGTTTTATGGATATTCCTTCTTCTTTTTTGTGTCTGTTTTAGTCTTTTACTTCTTGTTTGGTAATTGTTTATTTATATTATACCCTAAAAAGGTATTATAGCTGTCCTCCCTTATCTGTGGGGGATATGTTCCAAGACCCCCAGTGGATGTCTGAAACCACAGATAGTACTGAACCCTGTATATACTATGTTTTATCCTGTAAATGCAGACCTATGACAAAGTTTGACTTATAAATTAGGCACAGTAAGAGATTAACAACAATACTAAAATAGAACTATTAGAACAATATACTGTAATAAAAGTTGTGTGAATGTGGTCTCTCTCTCAGCAAGCTAGCACGGATTTCTTTTTCCTTCCTCTCAGTTTCACAGACAGAAGATTCATTTTTACCGTAGACTAAGGGACCTCGCCATACAATTTTTTTCTTTTCTTATTAACTAGAGAACTTTCATCTTTTTACTTAAAGGAAGCATTTACAGCTTCTCTTTGGCATATCCGAATTGCCAGCATCACTACTCTTGTGCTTTGGGGCCATTATTAAGTAAAATAAGAGTTACTGGAACACGAGCCCTGTGACACCATGACAGTTGATCTGATGGAATCAGCCTGAAGATGCTGAACAAAGGGAGGATACACACCTTGGGTGAGACAGAGCAGGAAGGCATGAGATTTCATCACTGTGCTCAGAATGGCAAGTGATTTAAAACTTAAGGATTGTTTATTTCTGAAATTGTTCATTTTATAGTTTTGGACCATGGTTGACTGTGGGTAACTAAAACCATGGAAGGTGAAACTGTGGATGAGAGGGGATGACTATAATTTGTTTTATCTTATGAAAGAATTTTTACATTGATTCTTTTTTTTCAAGTGCTTCCTTCAAAAATATTTTAAGAATGAGTTCTTGTATAATAAATTTTCTGAGGCCTTCTATATCTGAACATATCTTTATTTCACTCTCATTTAAAATTTAACATTTTAGTAAGATGTGTTCTAAGTTCAGCTATCCAGTACTTTCACAGTGTGAAAATATTACTTCACTGTCTTCTTGTTGTTTCCAGTGCTCCTGACATGTGATATCATTTTATTATTATTTTTTTTCTTTTAGGTTGTCTACTCTTTTTTTCTAGGAGATAGCATATAAAATTTTCACTTTATTTTTGATGTCTTGTAATTTGTGATAGTGTGTGTAGACGTGGATTTTTAAATTTTGTTCGGCACTCTTTATTTTAGATATTAGAAAAATAAAACAAGATATGTTTTGGCTGCATAAACATAATGCCAAATATATTAACCTGCATGAATAATTTTTTATATTTACCTACTTACCATGAAGGAAACAATTACATTGATCCGCTTATTGATTCTTAGTCAGGCTCTGTGCAAAGAGCTTGGCAGGCATTATTTTTAAACCATTGCAACAGCTTTAAGAAATAGATAGCATTGTTATTTCCATCTTTAGATGAAAGAATTTAAGTTTAAAACACTTGCATAACTTGCTGAAGATAACTTAGCTAAGACATGGTGAAGCTAACACAGGACCTAATTCCAGGTTGTTTAACTCAATATATTGTTCAGATCACCTTGTTACCTTGTACATCTAGTTACATACTCATTGTGACAATTTTTTCCTAGTTAATTGATCAGTACCCTATGTATGGTTTAGTTTAATAAATTTTTTCGTTCTTGTTTAAGGAGAAATTTTATTTAACTAAAACTAAAAGTAAACTATTTTTGCAGGGGGAGAGAGAAGGCGAGGGTTTTCATACAAATTGCTTTAAGAATAATTTAATAATTTGGTGCAAATGTGATGATAATTTGATAACTGCAATGCCTGGTAGAGTAGAGAATGGCTGTGCAAATGAAATGGTTTAGAGGCACTATTTGCTCATTAGTCTTTCCTCTGCAAACTGTTATCTCTTGGTTACTGCTGAAATAATCCACTATTAGTAAAACAATGTAAGATGCACATTTGAAGGAAGAAAGATTGCTAAGAGCTGTGGGCAGTGTTCTAAACCTCTATGTCTTTGTCAATAAGAGTACACATTTGTCATCCATATGTCTTGTTAACTGTTTTTTCCAATGCTGTTCCTCAATGTCTGGATCTGATAACAAGCAAGAAAGGTAACCTGTAGATCAGAATCAAATTGTTAAAGACGGTTGAGGAGGCTGGGGCAGTGGTGGGAAAAATTCAAATGTTGATTCTAGAATCACTTTCTCCCTAGGTAATTTCTCAAAGGTGAAATTATAATCTCCAAAGAATACACCTGATTTAAGTTTCAAAAAAAATTAAGTACTGTTTTAGTTCTTTAATTAGCTAATCACTTTTACCATTTCTCTCTAAATTTTTGCTAATTCTGTACTGAATTTGAGAGAGTGTCAAGGCAGAGGGAAAAATTTTGACCATAACTTTTGGACAAGGGAACTATTTCTTCTTATTTTTTTTTAACTTCTACATTTCTGAATTTCCTAATGGCTTGGGACAGAATTTTATTTTATTTATAGGTGTTCACTTGTAAAGAAAAAAAAAGGCTCTTGTGTCCTATAGTGGCTTAATGGGATTCTAATGGTACTGGCTGCTGTGACTATAACTCTTATGGTTATACTACATCTCATAATATTAACTACCTTTTATTGAGATGTACCAAGAATTTGGAATAGACTATTTATGGTCCTCTCAACAATCTGTAAAGTAGATATTATGCTCACTTTAAAGATGAACTGACTAATGGAAATTTTCCAAGGACACCCGGCTATAAATGTCAGAGTTAAGATTCAAATTGAGACGTACCCTCAGTCCCTGTCACACCACTGTCTCTTCATCATCTCACCCACAATATAACACATCTTTACCTATCTTTCCTGTGATTCATTGTCTTTATTGAATTCTCTTTGGTCTTTTCCCCTTGGTACCATGTCAATAGGTGCCTTGGTTATGAGTAGTTTAAATGTTGAAATTCTGAGCCAAAGACTTGTGTTTTTATTTTCAGAGCACCTTTAATATTCATCAGTTCTCTAAATAAAACATTTCTCTGCTCAATAACTTTGAGTGAATCCGGATTTGTATCAATTTACTATTGGATTGGAGGTGGGAGGAGTCATGTCGAAACATAAAGAAAGGCTATTCATTTACTTTTGTATGTTTTAGGTTCTTTTTCCTTGACATAGTTGAATCTAATAAAAGAGTTATGTCTTTTATACTATATAACCCACTGATGAATTGCTACCAGAAGACATCTATAGATTTGATTCAGTTAAGAAGCCACTTTTTATCTGGCTAATCCATCTGATGCCCTTTTTCCTGCTATTACACAGTGTGTGTAATGATTAATTCCCTGGGATTTCTACAAGTCAAAGGTTAATTTATAGTTAAATCAGATAATATGATTTATAGAACCAAGAATATCTGTCTATTCATGCACTATCCAACATGGCAGCCACCTTCCACAGGAGGCTATTTAAATTAAAATTTAAATCAGTTAAAATGAAATAAAATTAAAAATTAATTCTTCTGTCATGCTAACTGCATTTCAAGTGGTTAATAGCTCCATGTGGCTAGTAGCTACTATATTGGACAGTGAAGCTTTAGAAAATTTCTATCACAGCCGAAATTTCTATTGGACAGCATTGAAGGATACAGAAGACAGAAATAAAGTTAAGAATAATTAGTTCAGAGAGCATGTTGATCAGCATCACCTGCATTATAGAAATAAATGGGTCATGCTGTATTGCAATTCCTTTATTTTTTTAGATTTTTATTCGGGAATTGGGGGAAGGGGGACAGACAAGTTGCTGTCCTTTTTGTTCTTCAGTCTAGTTGTGGAGGACGTTGCTTCACTGGCCCAAGTTGGCACCATCATTGCGCTCTTCCCGGCTGAGGCAGATCAGTCACCGACTTCTGGATGGCTGCTCACAGTGGCTGCTGGCCACTCACGCTGGCTGCTGGCTACATACAGTAGCCCATGGCAACCCACTGCAGCAGGGGCTGCAGCCTACACAGTTGCTGGTGACTCATGGCAGCCCAGCTCCAGGTTGAGCTGTTGTTCAGCATGTTAGCTGTAGAAGGCAGTGTCACTGGCCCTTATATGTGGAATCCAAACTGGGGCCCTCTGGCATCCCAAGCCAGCTCTTAACCACCACGCCACTCAGCCGGCCTGCAATTCCCTTTGTATTTATCTGCTTCGTAGGTATCTACTGGGAGGAAGGGATTCAGTCTTGTACGCATGGTGTCCCTGTTGCATTGCACATGCAGTGCCTGACTCCCTGTGGCTCAGGAAACATTTGCTCAATGCTGCATGAATGAGAATCAAGAAAATAGAATAGAGTGAATACTTGGGTAGTATAAATATAGTAGCCATTTTCTTTTCAACCTGAATTATGTTGGCCTTCAAAATAGAATAGTTGATCAAAGAGTGTTTTAAAGTAGAAGAGGTGACAGTTGTCCAGACTCTAAGGCCTCAGTCCCCTGCCACCAGAAAGAAGAGAAGCCAGAGCTTAATAGCATTGTCAAGTCCACTTGACTCTGATTAGGAGAGGGTGGCTATCAAGTCCTGGTGGAACATTTTGCTCCCTCTAGTTGAATGAGACTCTGAAAAGGAAAATAACCCTTTTATTCTAAGTATTTTAATTTATTTCCTATTCTACAGCTAAGTCAGGAATAAGATTAGAGAAGTGTTTGGAAAGTCATTTACCGAAGTTCTCATTTTTTGGGTTATGAGGAAGCCATGATAAGGGAATCATTTATGTCTTTGCAAAATAATATTTTAGATTATAGAAAAATATGGTATTGCTGTCTTTATCTTCATATCTCACATATTTAGTAAGCAAATCATATGTAAATAGAGAATGAATTATAATTATGGTTACAATAGCAGAAGAAATTTTATTATTATTATTATTATTATTATTATTGTTATTATTTTGTGGTTTGCACAGTTAGTGAGGTCTGAGGTATGAAATCACAAGATTACTTTTGACACTAAAAGAGAGTTGAATTTGGGATTTAGTTGACAATTCTCTTGCTTATGTATGAACATATATTTTATATCAGGCAATCTTTCATATGGTCATTTAGAAAAACAATAACTAAACTTAGTTATAATTAACCTCACCAAGTAAATGATTTGTTTTGGTCTACAGATTGTTCTCTTCTCAGTGGCTAAGTCATTTCATAGTTGTCACAGCATTTTTCCCTTTGCCCAGAGTGTCGTCTGCTGACCCATATCTGTGGCCATGTCCTTGACTTGTTTTCCACTGAGAGTGGAGAGTTTTGCGCATTCACTCGTATCCTCTCATCTGGTCCTTATTTTGCCTGGAGAAGCACTTTCGAGTTAGCAACCTACAGATTAGATTTGACTCGTATCTTGATTTCATTAACTAAGTGCTCGCAAACACTGAGACATGAGGGGAAGTGGTAAAGCACACCCTCAGGCTTTGGTGATGTAACCTTTGCACATGAGTGTGGCTTGGGCAGGTAGCCTGAGATGAGAACATAGTGGTATTGTTTTGGTATGGTCTCCCGCAATCCTGAAGTTAGATATAGAGGCCAGGAAAGTATTGGCTCCAGGTTTCCTTAAAGTCCGTCGCCCAAAATACAGCACTACAGAAGACAGAGACATGAAAAACTCAAGGAAATTAACCGGCCAATTGCTCTTTTAAAAAATAATTTATGATTGTAGTTTTTCACTTATCTGAGTATCTAAGTACTTTGTCTTCTCTGAATACTCAATAGCTTTGTGGACTTTTGGAGAAAAGTAAATCTTTCTATAGTGTAGGAACACTGTTTAATGTCACACAGGCTGTAAGAAAGTAGTTGGCTCCTCATGATTAGATATGTTAGAAGAGTGATAAAGGGTTTATTGTATAACTTCTTTCTCTTTTTTTCCTTCCTATACTTTTTTTTCTCTTCTTTTGCTACGAGAAATAAGAATTCTCCTTGCCACCTTGTTCCACCTGCCAGTCATATGAGAAAAAAAGACTCTAAACCAAGTTCAGCTCCGTGGGAGCCAGGAATAATAAAGAGCTGGCTTGTCCTTCCATGCTACGTGTAGTAGGAAATATTCTGAGTTAGCATTGTTGGGAACTCACACCTAATCAAAAGATAGATTTTTCTGTGTTTTAATGGAAAATAGGTATTAATGTGTGAGTGGGAAGGAATAAATCAAGCTGCTGAACTATAAAAAAAAAATCTAAGGAACAACACTAGAATATTGAACCCAATTTGAGAAAGCTTTGACTGCTTGCCTGATGACGTATGTCAGAGATGGGCACGAGAACAATTTATCTCCTGAACTTCCTGGCAGCACACAATACCTTCTCTTCCTGGGTAAGCTGCATTATTAAGAGACGCATAAGTGTGTCCTGAGGATGTTAGCTGCGATTGACTCTGGCAGGCAACCCCAGAAAGCTTAGCCAGAAATTTCTTATTCTGAAAGGACTTTACAGTGTTTGTGACACTGTGGTGTTAAACTCCACCACAGATGTGGAGGTCTGGGGGTAGTGGCTATCAAAAGCCTCACAGTCACACTCAGATCGATGCCTTTCTGGAGCAGGCAATTCACTTCTGACAAGTGTGAAGGGGACTTTGCCACACTAAGGAGGGCACTAATATCCCATTTTAAACCAGGGAGCCATTGCTGGACTCTCTTTAATTTAGTTTTCTGATTAGTTTTCTCTAATATTTAAATCGATACATTTTGACAGCAAAAGAGTTCAAGGTACATGTGAAAAGAAGCCTGGGAGTAAGAGGTTAATGACACCAGCTCTGAGGGACAAAACTGGCTGCTGTCAGAGAGCACAGGTCTCTAAACCTTTAAATTTCTCCTACAGTCAACATGTAAGCCATTGTAAGCCTCTTTAGGTAAAGCAAACCACTTCTTCAATCACCAAAAGGGCTTTTCGGCTATCTTGATAAGTTTAATGTTCTTCATAGGATGGTAAAACTATTTTGAAAAAAATAATAAACGAAAAAGATTTGTACCTTTGGTGAAATACTCCAGCGATAGGTCAATAGCTGAGAGGTTTCCTTAGTACAGTTCTGAGCAATTGTCATAAGTATGTTTGGGAATCCATTCACTTTGAATCCATCTCTTTAATTTTGACAGTTGTTTAAAGGAACAGGTATGTTAAAATTTGTGGTGCCTTAGGGTCTGCTTTCGTATTGCTTGTAGAATCAGCTATGTAAATGAGCCTCCCCTCCCTAGCCAAAGATGCTGCTAAACGTCCTGAAATGCCCAAGATAGCCCCCACCACAAGAATTATCTGGCTCAAAATGTCAGTAATGCTGAGGTTAAGAAACCTTTTGTTACATTGTACAATGCTGACAGATCATTTGGTCAATTTCTCCTCCCAGATGACGCATTCACATGGAAGCAAACATATTTTGCCATGCTTGAATCACTGATATTTAGGTATAAACACCATGAAGAAAGGTAACAGGCTTTCATATAGTTACCTGTACCAAATGTCAGGGAAAGAGCTGCTGTGCAAGAATTCTAGAACATAAGCTGTGTGAAAGCAAGTAATTATTCTGTTTGGATTTCCAGTATATCTTCAGTACGTGGAATAATGCTTGATGCATAGTAGATACTAGATTTACATTGTCGAATCGATAAAAAATACTAGTAGACTCAGACAAAGACTTCCATGGATTTTCCATGGTGACTTTACCAAAGTTTTGTTACTTCTTCATGTTTTTTATTTTTTTAAATTGGGGAATTTGGGGAGGGGAACAGTGTTGGGCAATTGGGTGGGGGGGTGGACCAGCCAAGTTGTTGTTCTTCTATCTTAGTTATGGAGGGCGCCAGTCACCATCTGGCTGCCCATCGGCAGCTCGTGGCCTCTAAGCTCAAGGTGCTGTGCTACAATCTTAGTTGTGGGTGGGCATAGCCACCATCTAATGCAGGAGTCCAACCAGCAGCCTTGTTGTTAAGAGTGTATGCTCTATCCACTGAGCCATCCGGGTGGCAACTCAGCTCAAGGTGCTGAGTTCAGTCTTAGTTGCGGGCAGGTGTAGCCTACCATCGAACAGGCAATCTTGTTGTTAGGAGCACGTGCTCTCACCAGCTGAGCCATCTTGCCACCTGTTGGCAGCTCAGCAGCAGCTCAGCTTGGGCGCAGCATCACTAGCCCATGTGGGAATCGAACCGGTGGCCCTGTTGCTCAGAGCTCATGCTCTTAAGCTAACTCTTAACCAACTGAGCCACTCAGCTGGCTCCAAAGCTTTGTTACTTCAAATGACAATTCTTTTCAGAATAACTTAACTAAACACAAATTCAGGTAAAGCAGGAACCCTCTAGCAGCTTATGGAATGCAAGGACATACTGAAGTATAAGGCCACAGGAAGAATTCAGGGTAGTTGTTGGAGGCTCTGGGACTTTCATTCTAGTGCTGGGCTCAACTCCCAACTCTCTGTGTCTCAGTTCAAAGGTTTGAAGAGCTTCCAATTGGCTTCTGTTGAGTCAATAAGTTGTCTCCCCTGAGTCAGGTGATAACATGGTCCAATAAATTGTGGCCAAAGACTGGGCAGGGTCATAACAGGACACTTGTGGAAAACTGGATTGTATAACTCTGTTAAAGGAGAGGACCAGGTTGCTGGTTTATTTAAAAGAAAAAAAAAAAGCCCTAGAGCACCTGAACTCAGCAGGACCAGATTCTAGGGTGGGGAGTGTGCTTATAATATGAATATCTTGCCTAATAATGAGGTGTGTTACTTTTCACAGCAGTGAGATAGTGTGACATGTTCTCTCTCCTGACTTTTCCCTTCTGCTCCCCTCCTTTTCTTGCTACAGCTCATTGCAAAATGCCCTTAAGAGGCAAATGTCAACTCTTGAAGTGCAAGAACCATGGGTTACTATAGCAGCTGAAAGTTCGTGAGGCTTTTAAGGCTTTATGTGATTTGTCCTTTCAGCTTTTCTCTGACAACATTTCTATATGCTTCCCCTCCCTCACCCACTTCAAGCATGCTTGATGTTCATCAAACATCTCAAGCATATTCCCATCTCAAGATCTTTGGACTTGCTATTTCCTGGGCCTGGAAAGCTCTTCCCTATATCGGTGGAGAGTCTTGCTCTTCATTCTATTCAGGTTATTATTATTATTATTATTTTAAAGATTTTATTGGGGAATTGGGGGAGGGGAACAGACAAGTTGCTGTTCATTTGTTCTTCAGTCTAGTTGTGGAGGATGCCGCTTCCCTGGCCCATGTTGGTATTGTCATTGCGCTCTTCCCAGGTGAGGCAGATCGATTGCTGGCCATTGGACGGCCGCTTCCTGGCAGCTCCCCATAGCTCATGCTGGCTGCTGGCTGCTCACGTTGGCTTCCAGCCACTCACGATAGCTTTGCAGCAGCTCACTGCAACAGGGGCTGCAGCCTACACCGTCGCCGGTGACTCATGGCAGCCCAGCTCCAGGTTGAGCTGTTGTTCACCATCTTAGCTGTAGAGGGCAGTGTCACTGGCCCTTATGTGGCACCCAAACCCGGGCCCTGCTGCTCAGAGCTGGTGTCCCAAGCCAACGCTTAACCAATGCGCCACTCAGCCGGCCCTCTATTCAGTTTTTGACCATCTTTCCTCCCCTGACCATAATATGTAAAATGGCAGCCCTGTCATTTCTAGTTCCTTCCTCTAGTTTGTGTTTCTTCATAGTCCTTATCTCAACCTGGCATAAAGTTATAATATATTTATTTTGTTATTGTCTATCTCCCTCTACGAGAATGTCAGGATCTATATAAGAGCAGACAATGTGTCAATTTAGTCTACTGCTGTATAACCAATTCTAGAATAGTGCTTGACACATAATGGCTTCTCAATAAATACATATTGAATAAATGAATAAATAGGTAAAATAAAATTATGAACATATTTTACATTTGCATTAGGTAGTCTAAGACATTACCTGAGTAAGATTTTATTCACAAATGTAGGCTGTTAGACTAGTATCAATTGAATTGCTTAATGACTAGAATAATTTGAAGTTGACTTCTATTAGGTATCTATTTAAGAAACCAGCCAATAATATATGGTGATGGAAGGAGAACTGCCTCTGGGTGGTGAACACATAATTCAACATATAGATGATGTATTATAGAATTGTACACTTGAAACCTATGTAGTTTTGTTGGCCATTGTCACTCCAGTAAATATGAATAATAAAAAAAGAAACCAGCCAATGTTATTTTTTGTCATTTGTCACTTTGTGTTACAGCAAAAATTCCAAATTCAATATATTAACTTGTTCTATGAATGTGTCACGATTTCTATTTTGTTTTCAGGTTGCCAATTATGAAAACATAGGGGGTGGAAGAAAAAGTACATTCTATTCTCACATGCAAACTTTCAAGTCCATTTAAAATAGCATAAAGTCTTTTTACTTTTCAATCTAGAGTCTCCTTAAAGGTAGGGAACACAAAGTGGTTCTGTATCAGCAGAACTCAGACAAACATATTTGAAGCACTTGGTTTTAGAACAGGTGATAACCATGGAAGATCAGCTGTAGAACAAGCATTAGGCAGAAATGGAAATGGACATGACTTGTCTTTAATTAAGATCCTCCCTACATTTAGGTTTGTTCCATACATTGGATGGCCCACTTCTGGTGACTTGTTTCTCAAAGATTATGGCTTCTATATATTTTCATCCCCTTCTCTCTCGACATTTCTCTGCAGGAACTTCTTTCTTTTAGAATCAAGGGAATTTATGATAATAAATTACAACTACTAATAATTTTCAAATAATTTAGATAATTATTAATTTATCATTACTCAGATTATTCAGGTGATTAATAATTACTTTGATAAATCAAGTTTTGCTATTGGGCTAATGTACTAATGAGAAAGGGTCTTAGGTTGGCAATCTAATTAACATGGGTTCTCCCAGCCTGCTGTTGGTGGCCTATCTACTTGGCATTCCTGGGACTCCAAATTATTTATTGAATGCTTGATAATGACTCTTGTGGTGCTAGCAATTCAGGTCTTATTAAGGATGTAATTATAAACTTAACCTGAAGGAGTATTTGATAAGGCCATAGGTAGTAAGAGTTAGGGCTTATGAAGCAGGTGTGAAGATACCATATGATAGATCAAACAATAGCTCTAATTCTCCCAAATGTTAAATGATTATTCACCATCTTCCCAGCATTATTTCTCCAGAAAGAAATTCATTTTATTATTATGTTGCATAGACTCAAGTTTAGTGAATAGGATAGTTTTTATTCTGAGATATCAATATTTAAAAAAAGACAATTGAACAATGGCAATGATAATTTCTATAGAGCTTTAACTTTGCATCTATATTTATCTCTGTACTATTTTAGGTTGCAGAGATCTTAGCTGGAAACTAAATAGTATCCACTGCTGATGTCCAGATAGAGCAAATGAATATAAAGGGAAGCCATCAGAAATTAGTTTGCATGAGGGACTGAGGCAATACATAGGGCACGATTGCTCTATTAATGAAGTAGTTCATAATAGTCACTAATGTTTGTCTCCCTATTCAGTCATCCAATGACTAGGTCTGAGTCCAACAAGAGATAGTTCTGAGTCCTAGAAGCAGATCTACTCTTGACTCAGAAGAAGGACTTGGATACTGACCCTATTTCTGTACCTTCCCCACTCCCCCCAGTATGAAGAGATCTTTCTGGTATAAACTCCAGCAATTCTCTAAAGAAATAACTAGGTAACATAATGATCAAAATAAGAGTAGGTAGTTTAAAATTTAAAGTCATGGATACATTTGTTATAGATTGTTAGAATGGCAAAATCATTTTATAAATAATATAGTTAATCAACATGGGGCTAAATGTCTTATGTCATTTTAAGAGTAAATAAACAAATATGGATTTTACTTACACTAGTTTCCATTCCTTTTTTTTTTCTTTCTTTCTTTTTTTCTGCCTCCCTTCCTCTTCTTCAATCATTTTCCTTCAGGGTTTTGTTTGTTTGTTTGTTTGTTTTTTTTAATTGGGGAATCGGGGGGAGGGGAACAGCATTGGGAAATAATTGGGGAAGGGGAACAGACAGGTAGACAAATTGCTGTTTTTGTTCTTCAGTCTAGTTGTGGAGGATGTCGCTTCACTGGCTCATGTTGGTATGATCATTGTGCTCTTCCCGGGTGAGGTAATTGGTCGCCGTCATTGGTTCGCTGCTCACAGTGGCTCCCGGCAGCTCACACCGGCTGCCAGTCGCTCACGCTGGCTGCCAGCCACTCACGTAGCTCAGGGCAGCCCACTGCAACCCCGCTGCAGCCTATGTTGTCGCTGGCAACTCACAGCAGCCCAGCTCCAGGTTGAGCTGTTGTTCATCTTAGCTGTAGAGGCCCATGTGGGATCCGAACCAGCAGCCCTGCTGCTCCGAGCTGGTGTCCCAAGCCAGCTCTTAACCAGCTGAGCCACTCGGCCGGCCCTCCTTCAGGTTTTTTATTTGTCTCCAGTGACACCCTTCTTGCTTTAGAGTCAGGAAGAGTGGGATTTTTCATATCAACTTCAGAGAACATCCTATCTTTTCTCTCTTTTTAAAGGATAGATAAGGTGACTTGCTTCCTCATATCTAATTTAAGATGCTTATTTACAATGAAATTCTAAATCAGCAATTTCTATTTCTTACGCTGAGTTTCAGAGGTTGGTTGCATACCTATTTTTGTTAGTTTGTAAGGAGAGGTAAGTCTCTGAACAGATTGGAAATTAGAGATCCTGTAGGCTTTAAAAAAGAAAAATCCTCTCATTTTTGGGCAAGAGGAGTTAGCAGCCAATTTTAAAACTTAAAATGAGCCTCATATTTCTGTTCCCCTGGAGGTATTCTGCATCTTCTGATGACCAATGTGTGCAGTCTTAAAGCAAGCTCCATGTTTTTCTCAGCTTTGGTGTTTCTTCCTCACAGCTGTCAGTGGTGCAGCGTGTGGGCTTATCTGTGGGCAGACGAGCTCTCTGGGTGGGCACTGTCTGTGCCCTCAAATGCAGATGGCACGCAGGGGATGGAGCAGGCACTTTCTTTTTCTCTATCCTCCCACTCTACACACTAATAAAAATTCATCCTCAGTGTCTACAGCATTGTAGGGAGGTTGATTAGCCTATGGGCCTGTACTCTCTGTTTACACAGAAAATAAGCGTTTATAGGGAAGTGATGCAAGTGGATAAGTGTCATGAGCCATGCAGGAAATAGCGGTTGATGATGTAGACATGCCAGGAGTGAATTGAAGCTTGAAATATAATTGATAAAGAAATATTAAGCTGCCTCCGAAAAGTCTCTCCAAGAGCAAATTTACAGTCCTGAATGAGTCTTAATGCAGAATTTATTTGATAGCTTTGGTGCATTACCTAGTTCTGAAGCCAAAGTTATTTAGCTTAAATTAACTCTATATGTGCACTTACCTCTCTCCAGGTACTGAAAGCACAAAACGTTTCAGTTTAGAATGATAAGTGTCTATTGTTAACAACTATGCTTATGTAATACCTGTTCTTAGAAAATGCCCAAGTTTATTAGAAGAGACCAGTTTTCTCCCGTTTATATAACTTCTCCATCAATATGAATAAAACATATTTTACTTTGAGCTACAGAGAGAGAGATGGAGTAATGAATACAGTAGGAAGGCCAAGAAAAGGGAAGTTTCTATTCAAAATGGTTATGGAGAAGCAACAGTTTAAAAGAGAAATCAGACTTTGGAAATGATATATGCTTATTCTCTCCGTGGTTAAATTCATCTAAATTTTTCAGCTATTGTTTTGTCTCCCAGCACAATAAGCCAGAACTACCTAGATTCATATGTTTGTTGGCATCAGTTCAGATCCTCCAGTAAGTGAACACCATGATGGAATTAGAAGTGCAAGAGTTTTATTGGGGGGGAACACCTGGGAGAGATAAAGGGGAGAAGGGTAGGCAAGGGGCAGGAGCTTTAGACTGAGCCACATGCCTGATACCTGTGAAAAGAGAGGGAGGAGGAAGAAGGATTCAGCTGGAAAAGCCCAAGACTGCATGGCCACTCCCAGGACATCCCAGTGAGGCTGATGGGCTGCCCCAAACAAAAGCTGTCCATTACAGGAGTCCCAAATTGGGCAGAAATGGCCTGTTTCTACCTCCCCTAGGTACCCACCTGTAGACTGGGAATAGCCAGAGAGGGATGTAGTCTCAGTATGAGAGCTGAAATGGTCCCAGACACAGGAGATCTGGAGCTGTCAGCTCACAGTGCTCTTTGCTGCAGGTTTTCTCTTGCAGGGCCATCTGAGCAGTGCACCTCTATGTTTGACTACTATCTAGAAATGTTACATCCTTTCTCATGCATTTTTGCTAGTCTTAGCCTTTAAGTTCCTATATTGAGGCCTAAGGGTTTTAGCAAATATTTCATTAAACCTCACCTACTACTCTGTAATTGGCATCCATACCCAAATCACTCTGTTCAGTTAGGCTGTTTCCATGAGATGTGTGTGACTTAAAGAAAATTTGAGAGTCCTGACTGATCTCTGTCCCCCAGCTGAAGCTGTCTAAAATATGTGGTATCTCTGATATGTTTTTTTGCTCATATATTTTTTAAACCTCTTCTCAAGGTATATCACACACTGTTTACCAAGTTAAGTCTATCCTTGTCTCTAAGCTCAAGGACACTTGTTAGAAAGTGACCCCACCGCCCCGCCTTGAACCTATTTGGGAGGACACAGTGGTGGGGAAATGGTGGGGAGGCATGGGAATATTGGCTCTGGGTGGGAGGAAGAAAAAGATGGATGGCTTTGATGCCCATAAGCTTGGTTCTCCATCACCAAATGGTGAAAGCAGCATTCTAATTCTAATACAATCCCCTTAGGAGGAAGCATCTGAGACCTCAGACTGAGTTCTAAACCCAAGCGCATGCATTATACATGCAACCCAAGCATGTCGGAGAGGGATACTCAGACACCTACAGCATTTCATCTGCTTCTAAAAAGTGGTGGATCAGTAAACCTAGACAATAGGCAGATGGGCTTCACTTGCTTCTTCTCCTCAGGGCTCAGCAGGTCAGAATATTTTTACTCTGAGAAGAAAGAATAGTGAAGAGGCATCAGGAAGGCAGCTTTTTAACATTGAAATGACACCTTTCTAGATTTACCCCCCGACACACACCCACCAAACAAACAACAAACATGGATATTATGGGTGGTTTGAAGAAACAAGACTCAAAATCTGATTTTGGGATGGCTTTTTTGAACAAGTCTCTGACCTTAATGGGGTTCCTTTAGAATTTAGTCTCATGTCCACTTAAGCCAGGGTGTTCATCCTTTATCCAGGATCAAATCTGGATATACTTATTTGCATAGACTCTTTGCTAAGGGTTTCCTCCAGGTAACTTGGTCCCTCCCTTTTGCAGAGGTAAGGATGCTTTCCAAAGATGAACATATGAGGTGAAAATAAATGACTGAACTATAGGATGACGAGTGTCCTAATAATTGGTATTGCAAAGAGCACATTTTATAAAAAATATTTTTGAAACTTGCTTCCAAAAAGCAGTTGGTAATTCTTTTTATAGGGATGTAGAATCAGAATATTAGTTGCTGCTAGTACTAGTTTTTATCCACATCATTCCTAAACTAGGCTACCACTAAGCCTACTCAGGGAGAAGCATACCTATCTGTTCTCTTCACTGCATGAGTGAAACTGCTTGTCAAAGATTTGTCAGGTTGTGCCCAGGGCGAGTGTTTACTGTTGTAACAATTCTGTCAAAAGCAAGTTTGGGGCCTGACAGCACATTCACTGTAAAATTGCTGGTGGACATCTCAGCACTGGGCTGTGAGTGTGGGGCTGGGTGCTAAGGTTTATCCAGACACTTGGCTAATAGGGAGAAACATGATTTAGTGTTATTTCCATAAGTGGCAGCACTTGAGAGTCCCTGTTCTAATTATGACCTCAGGCAGCCACTTAACGTGCTTCTTCGTTGCCCATCTGGCCTTAAAAATACATTATTTCTGTAATAAAACAGAGAAGATTCTGCAGTGGAAAAGTTTGCATGTTTCTGGAACTCAGTAGATTTAATAACAGAAGTATTACCACTGAGTTAATTTTTCAATAGTTTTAGGGAACCTGAGTTTTTATTTCAAATTGTATTCCCTAATGGAGTTAATGAAATTATAATGCTGGAGAAATTAAGTTGATTCTTTACAGCAGTACAAATAAAAATAGGTTTTCATTTTACTTCCTTACCAAACCTCTAAATTGAGGCCATATTTTGCTCTGTTTAGTTTGCTATTCTCCTTTTGGCACTTTGGTGGAATAGTACATATTTAAAGACTGGTATTTTGGAACTCTGCAAAGCACATAAGTGTTTTTGCTGGAGAAGTTATTTCTGTTAGTTGCCTTCTTTACTTACAAGTTGACTATAACACATCACAAAGTTTATGCCCTATATAAATTGCTTTAATTATGTTGGGTTTATGTAACTTCTTTTTGTTTGTATCGGCTAAATGTGTGCATGATATTTTTTTTCTAAAAACTCAAGAAGCTTATTGAATGTCACAGTAAATAAATACAACCACATTTAACTAAAAGTATTTATTCCTACTGTTTTTACTTAAGTCTAGCTCACCAAGATCGTTGCCTTTGCACGATGACACTTTATTTTGGTAATTAAGTGGGAAGAACAGGGCAGTATTCTTGTCATAGCCATCCATATGGCAAGTGCAATTCTTAAACTTCCAGTTTACCAACATAAGAATTCTTCCTCCCCTCTCCTCTGTTCTACAGAAACAAACATGGCCCAGATGCTGTGATAAACGTGTGGGACTCATGCTACATTCTTGCAGGAACATTTGTCATGGCCAACTCTAATTTAAGACCAAGAAATGTTTTCAGCTGCTTTTATCTCATTGGTAAATCTAATGAAAGTATCAGCAAGAAATTCAAGGAATTTTGAAATGACTGAAAAGCTAATATATAATGAAAATCCCAGTGAAAAGTAAAAATGCCAACATAATACTTGAAACACATGTTTGTTTGCCCAGTATTCTGCAGCCAAATTTGACTTTTTTGAATAAAATATAACAAAACTTCAAGGAATTCCCAAAATCTAATCATTGGCCACTTTTATTATGTTATTATTTTCTGATCAACTGATAAGACAGTTGTCCATAGTATTTAAGCCCCTCTGAATATACTCATTTTAGTGAGTATCTGTATGTCCTTTCGGTTTAAATACTTTCATTTTACCTGCCTTAATTATTCACAGTACATTGAATATGAATAGAACTGGAAAAAAATAAAGCGCACCTGCTTTCCTTATTTATATATATTTCAGGGTAGTGATAATACAGTCGTGATGAAAATCCAGATCTCCTAAAACTCTTGAGTTATTATGTAGCTATCTAAATCTTGGTTTGTCAAGGACTCAATTTAATTTATATTGGCAAATATTTGAGCATACTCATGAAGTGGTTCAGTTGAAGATAGGAGGAGTATTTTATCATCGAGTAGATAACAATATGAGTAAAGTGTTGAGGACAAGAGAATAAGATAGAAAATACCTAGCTTAAGCCCACTCTGCCCCATTCCTCCCATTCATTTGCGTGCTTATATGTACTGATTGGGTTCTTATTTATATACCCACTATATGCAAAACTTTGGGTTGGGCGAGTGAAAGACATCATATGCCCAATTACCTAGGCAAGAATTTCTGTTACAGATACGTAATGAGGTCCTTGATTTATAATTGTCATTAGTAATAATTTAAATTACATATTTCCTAGGGCTGCTGTAAAAAAGTACCACAAACTGGGTGCTTAAAACAGCAGAAATATATTGTCTCACAGGTCTGAAGGCCAGAAGTCTGACAGCAAGATGTTGCCAGGGCCATGCTCCCTCTGAAACTCGTAGGGGGGAGTCGTTCTTTGGCTCGTCTTGTCTTTGGTAGTTTGTCGGCAATCCCTGGCGTTCCTTGGCAATTCTGAGTAGCAGTTGGTTACCAGGACTCAGCAGATTCTCTCCTTTTATTTAAACATTTCCCATGATTTTCATACACTTAGTAACTTCAATTGTGATGGAAAAAACAAGTCCCGTAGGAAGTCAGGTACCTCTCTCTTCCTTCTACCTTCCTTACATGGAAAGATGCCTTGTTATAATTTTTTCCCCTCAAAATCATTAGCCAAAAGATTAGCTTTTTCTTAAAAATGCTGAACAGATTATTACAATAACCTCTTTGTTCTTCCCCCAATGAATTGAAGACAAAAATTTTGTTTTAAAATGTTAAGTATAGATATTATAATAAATGACCTCCATCATAAATGAATGGTAGACAACTCCTGCAGGATATTTTATTTTGAATAGAAATGACTGTTTTTGTGTCTGCCAGGAAATCTAGATGGCTCAGAGAATCAGTATGTTGGTAAAAAGTTACCACATTCAAATGTTATCAGAATGATGTAGACTGTTTTAACCTGTGGGAGCAAATAATGTCACATCGGAATACTTTGTGATGGCTCTACTCCCCTAGAGGACTCTTCAGCATCTCTGTAGTTATTTTGTGGGGTCCTAGGCATGTTATAGCACATGTGCTCCTGCTATGCCTGCTGCTAGTGGCTTTGTGAAGACATCACTCCTCCTAAGGGGACTGCCATCCACCTACTGTGTTCTCAGCTGCCATCCTAGACTAGCACAGCCAGCTGATCCCCAGATATATAAGCCAACCTGGTCAAGACCAGCAGAGCCACCTACATGACCCACAGATCAGTACAGTCACAGGCAGGAGCCCAGTCAAGAGCAGCTAAGTCCCCACATACCTGTGAGTTAAATAAAGTCTCATAGTATATAAAAAGGGGGATTTAGGGTTGTTTTCTATGCAGCCTCTTTGTGGGATAGGTAATTGACAGAGCACCCACCTTGAAAATACCACTACTCTGGTTGTGGTATTTGTGCCCTATGTTGGTGGCTAATGTTAGTGGAATGAAAATTTCTAAAACTATGTTAGAATATAACGGCAATGTTGGTCAAATATTAATATATTTCATTGTATCGCCAAGCCCATCATGCACTGGATGGGTAAATTTGTATGCATAACCATGAGAACAGTCTAAAGCAGCAGTTCCCAACCTTCCTAATGCCGTGACCCCTTAATACAGTTCCTCATGTTGTGGTGACCCCCAACCATAAAATTATTTTCGTTGCTACTCTATAACTGTAATTTTGCTACTGTTATGAATCGTAATGTAAATATCTTTTTGTTTTCCGATGGTCTTAGGCAACCCCTGTGAAAGGGTCATTCAACCCCCAAAGGGGTCCCGACCCACAGGTTGAGAACTGCTGATTCTAAAGAAACATCTCACAATGGGCTGATTTAGTGAGTGTCAAAGGATTGTTTGTCTACTACATTTGTAGGAGAGAGGGGATTCCTGACTAATGAAGATGAATACAGACATTTTAAAGGTAAAACTTCAGTAACGTATGATGAACACACTACACAATCTGATACTGTCCCCTTTCTGTGGAGAACAGAGATGTAAAAATGTTTCATCAAATGATTAGTGTATGTTTTCCTGGTAGCACTATAGCCTTTCCCTTTTCTCTGCGGATAGCAAACCGTGGTGCTCAGCAACTGTTAGGTAACTAGCATCATTTCAGGAAGAGCTTATTCCCAGCTGTCTATTGTTTCTTTATCAAACCTGTAATGGCCCTTGGTTTTAAGAAAACCTCAGTATTTAGTTCCAAGGCTATATTAAGTTTTCTGTTTGTGCTTTCCTCTGCTCAGCCTCACAGCTTAAGAAGAAAAATAGATATGAGCAAATGATATCGTGACTCAGACTAACTGGGATCACCTGTTAGTGTTTAATTCATTGACTTTTTAAAAACCATTTTTTCCCTTTGTATATCTACTACATTTCAAAACTGAGGAAGTTATAATCCACCCACAAATCTGATAAATGTTTAAATGTTTCATTTGGTGCCAGGTTTTTTAAAGTTTGTTTTTCTGCAATCTGGACCTTCAAAATATGGTTAAAGTCAGATTATGAGGTTATTAATAATAAGGGTCTGAACATATTTTAAAAGGAAATAATCATTCTCAATACAATTAAAACTTTTTGTGTCAAGAAGAGAGCTAATAAAAGAATTAATCGATGGATAATTCAATGCTGATGCCTTGATTATAGATGTACGTGAAATTCTTCCTTATTTTGTAATTTGGTATTTTTAGTTTCATGAAAAATGAGATTAATGAAGGTCATTTGATTTAACTAAGTATTCTTGAGAAATAACTTAAAGAGAATCTACATGCTAGTACTAGGTAGTCAATGAATAAGCTTTGGCTGCACCTGTGGCAATACTGGCATTTAAGTTTCCTAAAATAGTTTCCTGTATGGTATTATATATATATGCTTAGATTATATAAAGTTCAAAAGGATTTTATATTGATTATACATATCTGAGTAATTTGATGAATATTGTATTAGACTGACTTGAAAGTTGGGCTTATGCTAGGAGGAATAAGTTATTATTTTATGAATCAGGTCATCCAGAGGATGACCTGATAACATCTATTCATTTAACAAACATCAGGTAAGCCCTTGAAATGAGAATTGATCAGCAGAGTAAATAGATGGAAATTTTCAGTTAAGAAAGATATTATCAAATCAAGAAAGGTAGGAAAAAACTGAGTTCATCTGACTAAGTGTACCAGTCAGAGTTCCATTTAGGAAGCAGAAACCACTCTAGATATTTCAATCAAAAAGAAATTTAATACAGGGAATTAATAGCTTATAAAATCTTTCAAAGAGCTAGAGGAGTTGGCTGAGGTTACCACTACTCTAGCCAATCCCAGTGGTCAGGAAACAGCTGTGTCTATTACCACCACTGATGCCATGACAAATGCCTCAGACTCGTGAAGCTGGTGACCAGACCCTCGAATGTGGATTCCATTGACCACAGGCACCAGCATGAGCCAGGCCTGCTGGCCAGCTTCCATAGCAACAGGGAGGTGCCCTCTGTCTTACCTCCATCTTCCATTTCTCCCACACGGCTATCTCATTGGTGGGACATGTATCACATGTAGCTCCTTTTTCCTGGCAAGCCTGACAAATGTCTGCTTTAGCCTTCTAGCACCTGTAATACATGGGTCTTTGTAAAAAGGGATGAAAATGAATGCTAAGTCCACATCCAGCACACTTAGTCTAGAATGAAGACTCATGATAGCCTCCTGCAAGGTTTTAGGGAGGTGAACAAAAACACCAGGCAACCTTTCTCAGGCTATGCTACATTCACAGGCAACTTCACAAGTGGCTGAAGCTCAACTTTGTCAGAATGTGATATAGGTCTGAAGGATTAAAGGACGTTAGGCATATAAGTCAAAATTTATTTTTAAATATAATTCAGCATCTGTATTTAGAACAAAGAGAAAATCACCACCTAAATTGAAATGTCCAGCTTTACCTAGTTACTTGTTGTATTTCAAGATGATAACTGGCTAAAGATTATGATGATGATAATTCAATGTTTAGTGAGCATTTACCAAGTTTTAGGTGTTTTATAAGCATTAGTTATTTAATTTTCATAATGAAATGACACTTCAATTAGCTTCGTTTTACCCATGAGGAAACTGAGATTAAATGATTTGGCCAATGTCATACAGCCCACCAAACCTTATCCTCCTGTCTTCTCCAATTTGGTAAATACCATCATCTGCCAAATTATTCAAGTCACAAAATTGATGCATTATCCATATTCTTTTTTCTTACCCCAAATCAAACCCATCAGCAAGTGCTGTTGACTCTGCCACCAAATTTTTGTTTAAAATCTGCCTCCTCTTTCTATTACCTCAATTATCACTAATAGTCCGAACTTCCATAATCTTGTGAATACCACACTTACCCCCTGACTGGTCACTTCCTCTCTATTCTTGACTCTTTACAATCCATTCTGTTCTGCAGTGAGAATAAATATTTCTGCCTAAAACATTCCAATTGCTTTTCACTACACCTAGAATAAAATCCAAACATTTTACAAGATGTTGCTCCTAATTACTACTACAAACTCATATCTTTTACCCTTATCCTCTACACTCCAGTTATATTGACTATATTAGTTTGTTAGAGCTGCTGTAACAAAATAATACAGATTGGGTGGCATAAACAACTGAAATTTATTTTCTCACAGTTCCAGAGGCCATAAATTGGAGATAAAGGTCCCAGCAGGGTTCCTTCTGAGGACCTAGAGGAAAATATCTGTTCCAGCCCTCTCTCCTTGGCTCTTGGATGGCTGTCTTCTCCCTGTGTCTTCATATCATCTTCCATCTGCATGTGGCCATGTCCAAATTTCCTCTTTTTATAAGAACACCCATCATGTTGATATAGGATTCGCCCTAGTGACCTCATTTTTAACTTAAATACCATTTCTATCTTCAAATACATTCTCAGGTGCTGGGGATTAGAACTTCAACATGAATTTTTGTGGGGACACATTTCAGACCATAAAACTGATCCTTCTATTTGCAGAAAATTCCCAGTTCATTCTCACCTTGGGGCCTTTTGCAGTGGGTCTATCTTCTACCTTCAGTGCTATTCTCACTTCTCACAGCTGGACCCCTCCAACTGTTTTGTTGTAGCTCCAATATCTTTCCTTAAAGAGATCATCCTTGATCACCTAAACTCAAGAAGCCACTGTCACTTTCTGTCTCATCACTCTATTTTACTTTTTTTTTGCATAGCACTTAATACATTTTGATATTTTTCTATTTGCTATTTTGTTTGCTTATCATCTGTTCCCCCCAAAACCTTATTAAAATGTAAGTTCTGTGAGGGTAGAGACCTTGAATGTTTTATCACAGCACCTAAAACAGTGCCTGGCCTGACATATGAGTATGAGAAGATAGAAAGAAAGAAGGAAAGAAAGGAAGGAAGGAAGGAAAGAAAGAAGGAAGGAAGGGAGGGAGGGAAGGAGGGATGGGAGAAGAGAGGAAAAGAAAAGAAACAAACCAAGATGAAAGAAAAGAAAGAGGATTCAAAAATAGGCCTATCTGACTCCTAGATTTTTACCACTGGGTACTTAAAAAAATTGTGCTCAACGTATTTAATAGAATTTAAAATGCCATTTTCATTACCATGAGTGATTTAAAATTTAGAAGATAAAATGTCAGTTTTCTGGAATTTTTAGTTGTTTTCTGTGTATTGTCAGCAGTGTTGGATCCCATGATGAGTCACCATAATTCTGAGGAGAACCATAAGTTGGCAAATATAATGAAACTTGCTAAGTTCAAAGAAGCCATACCAAGTGTTTATTATTCACACCACTCATTTTGGGTTTCCATTTCTTTGTTTCCAATGGCAAATGTGCATCTATACTAAGGGAGTTGTGGTGTTGGAGAAAATTACTTTGCTAAACACAAATGTAAAAGCAGATGCAGGTGGAAACAGAACTGGAAAATACTAGAGAAAGCATTGCAATTTACTGAAACATAGCAAAGGAATACAAGGTATTCACACTTCTTGGTAGGTTACTAGAAGAAATGGAATAAATTGGTAGTATGGAGAAGCATTGTGGATATCTCAAGAAAAATACTTTCTTAGCAAGGTTCTTAATAACACATAAAGATAAAACATCTGTGTAGATAGGACCAGCCCACTGGTTCCTGGAACTTGTTTTCAATAGTTTGTAATATAAAATTTAAGTGTTTGATGGTGTGGTAGGCAAAATTCTAAGGTGGCACCCATAATTGCTGCCCCTCCATGTCCACATTTGGTGTTCATCTTTTCACCTATGGGGTGTAGGCGGGATCTTTGACTTACTTCTAAATGACAGAACATGGCAAAGTGAAGGCTTTTTTCAGATGTAATTAATGTCCCAAATCAGTTGAATTTGAGATAATAAAAAGTCATATTATCTTGTGTGAGACTGACTTCAATAAAAGCCCTTCAATAAAGGATTGATCCCTCCCAGAGGTGAGAGACTCTCCTGTGGGCTTGATAGAGTCAGGAGTCATGTTGATAATGCCCATATGATAAGTAATTGCATGAGGCACTAGGTACAGCGGTTCTCAACCTGTGGGTCGCGACCCCTTTGGGGGTCGAACGGCCCTTTCACAGGGGTCGCCTAAGACCATCGGAAAACAAAAGGATATTTACATTATGATTCATAACAGTAGCAAAATTATAGTTATAGAGTAGCAACGAAAATAATTTTATGGTTGGGGGTCACCACAACATGAGGAACTGTAGTAAGGGGTCGCGGCATTAGGAAGGTTGAGAACCGCTGCACTAGGACCTGAGGGTGGCCTCATCCAGAGAAATTGAGCACCTTCCGTTATACAGTCACAAGGAAGTGAGTTCTCTTAACAACCTGAAATGAGCTCGAAAGCGGATTGTTCCCCACTTGAGCCTCCAGATGAAAATTCAGCCTGGTTGACACCTTGTTTGTAGGCTTGTGACACCCTGAGCAGGACCCAGCTAAGCCATGCCCAGACTCGTGACTCATGGAAACTCTGAGATAATAAATGTGTTATTCTAAACTGTTACATAGCGCAGATTACACATAGTTTCAAAAGTAAGAATAAATATGAGGCATTGTGCTTGGACAATTGGTTCCTATCTAGTTTGCTAAATTCACTGCAGTTTGTTGTCCCTAGTGCAGCTAAAGTATTCAAAATGCAAATACAGTAGTCCTTCCTTATCCACAGTTTCAATTTCCATGGTTTGAAATTACCCATAGTCAATCGCCATCTGAAAGTATTAAACAGAAAAGTCCAGAAGTAATGCGTAAATTTTAAATCACGTGCCATTCTAAGTAGGGCAATGAAATCTAGTGCCATCCCGCTCCATACCACTCAGGACATGAATCATCTCTTTGGCCAGTGTATCCACGCTGTATAGGCTGCCTGTGAGTTACTTAGTAGCCACCTTGGTTATCAGATCCATTATCAGGGAAAGAGCATATTCACATAACTTTTATTACAATATATTGTTATAATTGTTCTATTTTATTACTAGTTATTGTTAATTTCTTACCATACCTAATTTATAAATGAAACACTATCATATGTAGGTAGGTATGTATAGGAAAAAAACAGTATATATAGAGTTCAGCACTATCTGCAGTTTGAGGCATCCACTGGGGGCTCTGGAACATATCCTCTGCAGATAAGAGGGGGATACTGTAAAACATCTTTTTTGCTTAAAACTCATTTACAGGCCAGCCGAGTGGCTCGTTGGTTAAGAGTTGGCTTGGGAGCACGAGCTCTGAGCAGCAGAGCCGCCAGTTTGGATCCCACATGGGCCAGTGACGCTGCACCCTCTACAGCTAAGATGGTGAACAACAGCTTGACCAGGAACTGGGCTGCCGTGAGTTGCCGGCAATGGCGTAGGCTGCAGTGGGGCTGCAGTGGGCTGCAGTAAGTTATGGTGAATGGCCACCAGCCGGCGTGAGCTGCCGTGAGTGGCCGTCCAATGGCCGGCAACAGATCTGCCTCAGCTGGGAAGAGCACAATGATCACAATACCAACATGGGCCAGTGAAGCGATGTCTTCCATAACTAGACTGAAGAACAAAAGGACAGCAACTTGTCTGTTCTGCTTCCTTGATTCCCCAATGCTGTTCACTCCCCCAATTCCCGAATAAAATCTTTAGAAACAAAACAAAACGAAAACCTCATTTACTATTTCCATTGTTTTCTCTAAAAAACCCAGAATCCTTAATATGGCCCTGCATGGCCCATTCTTTTATTCTGTGTTTCCCTTTGCTCTCTGTGCTCATCATACTGGTGGTATTTAGCTTCTCAGATGCTCTTTGTTTCCTTCTGCCGCAGGGTCTCTGTGCTTGCTATTCTTTCTGGTCTTAAACTATTGCTATTCTTTTGTGGTCTTAAACACCTCTTTTTTTTAAAAAAAATATTCTGCCATATTTCAAACAATATTGCTGCTCCCATTCCCATTTCAGAGCCTGAATCCTGAGCAGATCCTTCATGGGCATTTGCTTTTCTGGCCGAAGAACTGGCTTATTCTTAGGAAAGCCTAAGACTTGCTTCTCTATTGTCTTTTTCAAGATGGTAAGGAAACACATAGTTTTTCTAGTAATCGATGAGTTGTTTTGTTAAATCCTGAACAATTCCTTTTGCCCAATCTTCAATGGGGAGGTCTATAAACATTCCAGTCAAAATAAGCTTTAGAGATCTGCTGTACAACATTGTAGCTGTAAGCAACAATGATGTATGTACACTTAAGAATTTGTTAGGAGGGTAGATCTTATGGTAAGTGTTCTTGCTAAAATAAAATAGTAAAATAAAACAAAACATCTCAATCATGGTATCACAGTATATGGAAGCCAGGGTGACGAGAACATATGGTGAACATAAGTAAGGTTATGCCCTTCAGTGTCACTGTTCATGACAGGCTACATGCTGAGAATCCCCAAGTCTGATGATGCAGAAGGAATTGGGAGGTACTGGACAGGACTTGCAATGTGAGTTACAGGACACCTCATTTTACAACATTTTGATGCATTTCAGTGTCTGGCAAAGATGCCTAAGCTCCTTAGTGTGCCTGCACATGCTTTCACTGAGTGCCAGCACTGAATACTGAAACAGCATCAGTTCACATTTCCCCAAATCCCTTGTCCTTCTTTTGTTCAAATGAAGAAAAGAGAAAGTGCTAGGGGCAAAGCTGTAGCACCTTTATCACAGCTGATACAACATGTTCATCACCACCTTGAGAAATAAAGGAGTCAATCCATCAGAAATTGTTGGATAATTTGCTGAGGCTAAGTTTTCTCTCTCTGGGTCATCTGTTGATTGCTACCAAGGGCAAAAATGGCACTCTGAGTAAAACTATCCCACTGGTTTGCATACTCAGAAATTGGTTTAGTGTTTGATACATTTCACAGCATGGTATCTCTGAATGGTTTTACACCACTTCTGAGTGGAACCAAGATTGATGTTGATTTGAAGACATACAAAATATTGCATAATAGCAATTACAGTGTTTTACTCGGAGATGGGTTTATTAGCTCATTTGTGTGAAGACGAGTGATCTTTATTCTGACTGAAACCGAGTTTTATTATTTGCAAAATTCACAACTTAATACTTGGCTTTATGCTACCCAAGTGCAAATCCTGAATGCCAAATAAGTATCATGCATGCTGCCACTCCCCTCAGCCCATCACACCATTATCCACGGCAAACATCACTAATTGATCCTGATACTGTTTCCCATTAAATCCAGGTTTTAGGGTCCATCTCAACACATCACTGCATGCATCCTTCAGCCAGTTTTTCTTTTCCCATTAAGTGGAAAAGAAAATCTCCAGTATTTTTAAAACTATACATTTCTTTCTTTTGTAAAAATTAAATTTATTTGGGTGACACTGGTTAGTAAAATTACATAGGTTTCACGTGTACAATTCTGTAATACTTCATCTATATATCACATTGTGTGCTCACCACGCAAGGTCAGTTCTCTTTCAATCACTACATATTTGTAAATTATAGATTTTTTTTACTGTAGGATTACTTAATCTTCAATACTTGGATGACTAACATGCTATTCTAAAAGGGACTAAGATGCATAGCACATTCCAAGCTCATCTGATTACAGAACCCCTTTTTAATGAAATAGCTATGAGTAACACAACTTGGGAAACACAGCTATAGTACCTTACCATTGACAGATTTTTCTACCTGAGGCTTCTGATGTTTGTGGGTAATCTAAGTGGTCATATTTTGTCATGATTTGGTTTTTTATATAATGATATGGATTTGAATCACACGCTATAAGGCTGTACCTAAGAGCCAGACAATAAGCCAGCCTAGTATATCACACAGCATTCACGTTTCAAAGAGGATTATGTTTTGCAAACTATCTTCACTGACAATTTACTCCAAGCCAAGATGTTCTAAGCATTTACATTTCATTTTAGTAAAGTCACTGTGTGCCCAGCTTAGGCCTGAGGTAGTCCGGATTCATGCCTGCTTTTTCATCATTATTATTAACAGTACTCCATTTTACCATCAAAAGTGTCCTCTTTGAAAGACAAATTAATTAAATGATCTCCTTATATTAAATTATCAAACAACCTATGTTAACATTGGCACTATAATACCCATTTTACCAGTGAGTAAATAGGGCCCAGAAAGACTGAAAAACTGGCTTAGCTTGCACAGCTGGGATATAGCTGAGACAATATCCAAATTAGGTCAGTCTAACCTTAAAGCTTATACTCTTGAAAACAGTACTGCCTCAGTCATGTAAAATTATGTAAGAAGCATTAGCCATAAAATTATGTAAGAGGCATTGTGACCTGCATTTTCAAGATGAGAATATTGAGGAAATCATACACTGTAATTTATAAATTTGAGGTCTATTGAATTGAGAACCCTGCCTTTTGCTGTCTTTTAGGTGGTAGTGCCCATCTTTACAGGTCAGCCCCCCAAGATAAGGCAGGCCAACAAGGGTGGCTGGTGGGTACAGCTACACACAGGGCTGCAAGTGAGGCCTCAGACCAGCTTGGTGCTGATCCGCTGGGTCCCACTTCATCAGGCTCCTGATGCAGATCTGGCTTCTTAATATTTACCCATTTAGAAAAGCAATATGCAGTAAAATTCAGTTAAGCCCAAGTTATTAAAATCAGACCCCCTGAGCATTAGAGAAAACAAGAAGAAACTCAGATGCACAAATACATACTACACAAACAGGATATAATAATGACACAAGTGACGAGGTTATTCTCATTAGAAAAATGCTGAGAAGAGTTTCATTTTCTAAAAATTGGACTCTCCATTGGTAGAATAGTTTAATGTTTGATTTATGAAAATCTATTAAAGTCATCTATTCTTTTGAGTATCTAATGATCCATTTAAACTTAAGCCATATGTATTGCAAAATAAAGACATTCATTTGTGTTATCATAAGGGTTTCCACTTCCAGAAAATTCTGTATAAAGTTAACTGCTTTTATTTGAACAACACTCTTTTAAGCATTAATCCCATTTAGGTACTTGGTAGTTTGGATTAAGTTTTCTCAACTGACATAATTTTGACATTTTGGACTAGAAAATTCTTTGTCCTGTGTATCACAGAAGATTTATTAGCATCCCTTGTGTCTACATATTAGATGCCAGGAGTTCCTTCTCTGCAGTCATGACAATGAAAACTGTCTCCAGACATTGCCAAATGTCTGGGGCAAGAAAAGCAAAATTGCCTCATTTGAAAATCACTGGTCTAGAAGCTTCCTCTTTGTTATTCTTGAAAATTGGCTAGTAGAAAAGAAAGGAATTAATATTAAACATAAAACTCCTTTGATAACACTCAGTACCTGTAGAAGTCAGGGTCCTGGTAAATTTAAGAACCTGAGGAAGCGTCTGGCTCTTGGCTCAAGTTGGGAGTAATTGTTTTGGAACAAATCTGATCCGAGGAAGAGATGAAGGAAAAGACAAAGTACAGTAACCATTGGCTGCTCAGGCTTCCAGAATCAGCACAGAATCTTTTTTTTTTAAATTAAAGTTTATTGGGGTGACAATTGTTAGTAAAGTTACATAGGTTACAGGTGTACAGTTCTGTAATACATCATCTGTATATTGCATTGTGTGTTCACCACCCACAGTCAGTTTTCCTTCCATCACCATATATCTGATCCCTTTTACCCTCATCTACCCTCTGGTAACCACTAAAGTATTGTTATTTCACTAAGCATTATAATTTCAAGATCCATCCATGTTGTCGCAAATGGCACTACTTCATCTTTTCTAATGGCAGAATAGTATTCCATTGTGTGTATATACCACAACTTCTTTATCCGATTATCTATCAAAGGACACTTTGGTTGTTTCCATGTCTTGGCCACCGTATTTAAAGCTGCAGTGAACATTGGAGCACATATATCTTTACAGATAAATGTTTTCAGACTTTTTTGAGTAGATACCCAAGAGAGGGATTGCTGGGTCGTATGGTAATTCTATTTTTAATTTTTTGAGGAATCTCCACACTGCCTTTCACAGATTCTTCAGAAGATTTCTCTCATGGAGGTCCTATGTTTCTCTCAGTGACTAGGGCTCTTTGAGAAATGCCCCTAACCTTTTTTTTTTAAGATTTTATTGGGAAATTGCGGGGAGGGAAACAGCGTTGGGGAATCGGGGAAGGGGAACAGACAGGTAGACAAATTGCTGTTTTGTTCTTCAGTCTAGTTTTGGAGGATGTTGCTTCACTGGCCCATGTTGGTATAATCATTGTGTTCTTCCCAGGTGAGACAGTCGGTTGACGGTTATTGGTCAGCTGCTCACAGCGGCTCCCGGCAGCTCACACCCACCAGCTGCCAGCCGCTCACTGCAGCGCTGCGGCAGCCTACACCATCTCCAGTGACTCACAGCAGCCCAGCTCCAGGTTGAGCTGTTGTTCATCATCTCAGCTGTAGAGGGCGAGTGTCACTGGCCCTCCATGTGGGATCTGAACCGCAGCCCTGCTGCTCAGAGCTGGCGCTCCCAAGCGAGCTCTTAACCAGCTGAGCCACTCGGCCAGCCCAAAATGCCCCAAACCTTTAAGGAAAGTGTTTTCTAGTCTACTTCTCTGTCCCTCTGCTCCTGTCCTCTGATCTTCCATCACTAAGGCCAACCTTCTGTTTGTTGTGTGGCTCAAATTTGATGGAACATATTCTACATGTTAGGGGTAAGGCCTAGAGATTAAAGAGTATTGCTTGTTTGTGGAACACTTGGGATCATTCCTAAGTTTGGATTAATCTGCCTTTGCATTTCTTTATTTTTCATCTCTTCCTTCCGTGCAACATGCAACAGGGGTGATATGGACTCCTCCTGATTCCGCAACTCCAACCTTTTCCAATCAACTCTCCCCAGCTTCTGCTCCGGCAAAGCCTGCTCAGCCGAGAACGGGAGGCGCCACAGCAAAGGAAACGTTAGGAGGACCGCGGTGATGTTCAGGTTTCTTTTTTCATGTTTCTTTGTGATGACAAAGTAGTAAGATTTTAAAGGCCAAAGTAACTAGGGAAATAGGCCATTAAAGGGGCTTTTTGCCATGGTTTTATTTTATTCTAAGTCAACCCAGTTTATAAGGGTAGTATTTAGAAATCCTGAATTTAGATTTCCACCTAAGTTAAAAACCTGAGTAGCACGCAGGCCTTATCTCCTACTTCTACCCTTAAAATTGCGTCTCAGGTAAGAAATGACATAATTGCATTATAATTAGGAAAGTTAATATTTTACCTGTCACTGGATTTCACATTTTTAGTAAGAATAAAGCCAATGGTGGAATTGTAGGCATCAGTCACAAGCCGACATATAAGTTCTCACTTTAGAGATGATACATACATTTACAGTTTATGGATGGAGGAAACTATAGAAAAGCAGTTAGTTTTTCTATTGTTTTTCCTAGCTATTTGGGTGCAACCATCCACAGAAATGGGGGTTCAGTGTGTGGAACAGCATGCCAGTTCTTGAAAGCTTGGATGTGAAACTATGAACTGAATTGTCAAATATCTTAATCAAAAGCACCTTCTATAGGGATTAATTGAACTATTACTTTTTACAACTTGAGCTTATTTAAGAATGTTAATAGTACTGAGAAACCTTTCATCAGTATTTTGCAGATTCACTTTGAATAGACATTCATATCACTGTTTAGAAGCTAGGAAAATATCATTTGTGTTTATTCTCATTTATGGGCCCTACACAATGAAATTAATCAAGTTTAGTTATTTTTAAAAATTTTGATAGACTTCTCTCTATAAACTGCTAAACAGACGAATTTAGTGGTTAATTCTCATACACTGATTTTGAAAAGTCAGACATAGTTTTAAACATTCATTTTATTTGCAGCAATTTTTCATGGAAATCATAGAAAAAACTGCTTTGTATTCTAAGTTAGTAAATTGTGTCTTAGAAATAAGTTGATGAAACTGTAAGCCTTTTAATAAGGAATAGAGATTGTAGAAATGTGTACTAATATAAGACAGAAAGTTAGAAAAATAATATTCTCAGGGTTATATGCAAATAAGCACTAAATAAGGGAAGGTATCTATCTGAAAACATGATGTGACAATAATAATTATAGTTTTGAATATGAGAAATTCAGAAAATGGACCAGCCACTTATAAGCAATAGGTACTAAAAAAATTTGTATTTTCATGTTATTCTAAGGACAGGAGGAGTAATTTATTAAGGAGTTCCACAAACAGGCCCGATAACCTTACTGTAGAGCATTTAACTTCTCTGCTCTTGTTTTCCTTTAATTTTTTAAAATGGAAACTAGCTGCTTCAGTGGCAAGTACATAATAAAATGCAAGAATTTTCAAAGAATGCAATTGCTCTATGGCATCCAATTGTAGTCTTCATACAGCCATCTGAAGCACGCACAATGCCAATAAATTGTGGCAGTAACAAAACCTGAAATCCAGAGGATTACTTTTGCTTCCATAATATATAGATTTGCCCTGAAGACAGCAGGCGATCCAAATGCAAGCTTGCTTCACCCAGAAAGCAGTGTCTGCAGATTCTTGTTTCTTTAAAATACCCTGAGAATGAGATCACAGGAAATGTATGAGTGAATAAGGGATCATCAATTGAAATTAATTGATTAGCTAGCATAAAATCACCTCTCAACATAAATCTTTCTAAGGAACAATCATCTTCAGCTAAAAAAATACACATGTTTATTCTTTCAGGAGAAGAAAATGAAATATTTAAAGTATTCTGTTTGCTAGACAAAATGATTCCTTCAAATTCCTAATAAAACTGATATAGGTTTTTAAAAAATATGGCTGGTTTTTACCTTAGTGATCTTTTCTGTAACAGAGACCAAATTCCTTTTCAACTTGGGGCCGAGGAGGAAGCTAAGGAAAAAAAAGAAAAATACAGAGCTAGCTAGCATTTTTCCAAGGCTGAGCAAAGAAACTTGATAAAATCATAGTTGGTTTTCACAGTCATGGAAAAACAGCTTTGTAGAGGCAACTGGCAAGATAATCCTTCATCTTATAAGGAAAGAACTATTGTAAAGCTCAACTACTTCAAAGTCTTAAAGTTCAAATTTTATTTTCATTTTGAGGGAGAACAGCTCAAGCATTGGGAATTTGTATTCTTTTTCTCTTATCCAAAATCTGACTTAAAAAAAAAAAAAAGAAGTCATGGTTGTATAGTCCTTTAGATCTTGTAGAAGGATGTTTGTTTGACAAAGTCATTTTCATAAATTCCTGGGCCAAGGTGGTACCCCACAATTCTGCTACAGTTGATTGAATCTAATGAGTTTATACAATATATTATAGGCTCATTAGGTCTATAGCTCATTGATGGGCCACAAAATGATCCACAAATGCAAATACTTCAATCAGTTCCTAAGGGTGAATGAGTTTTATGATTGCTTTATGATTTATTCAAAACATTAGTGAGATCAAGGATTATTAAAATTTGGCACACTGAAATTGGTTTTCTATGAGAACTTACTAAGGGCTCTAATTCTGGATTATTGCAATAAATCCAGTTGCCACATGATCCTGGGTAACAGTGCAAATTTCCTACATCACATATACAAACAGTCGGAATAACATAATTTTTATGAAGAGAAATTTGTGGTCGGTTCATTATCAGTGTTGTTTTGAACTGGTCTTGGTTTCCATTGTTGCTGTCTACGTGTAGTGTTATTTTTAGCTTCTCATTATTTTCAGTTAACTTTACACTGTGAAGTAATGCATATTTACATGAACAATATTTTGGGGTTAAATTTTTTTCTTATAGCTTGGCTTTAAGGGCTGCAAACAGACTCATTGTATCCCTATTGCTAAAGAAGACGCCTTCATATCTTCTCTAAAATTTATTTGGTCCATACATGTGGAATTCAGCCACCCTTTGGCCTTAACGAGTTTTTTCTTTCAGTTCCTTTATTTGCTTTTTTCCAAATAGTTAATTTTTAAAAAATTACTGTTCATGGATTTTGCATACAAATGCTTATATAACCTTTTAAATTCATATTTTCCAGAATGTTTCAAAGCACAGTCAGGATAGAAGGATCTTACGTTCTTTCTCAACAAAGATTTTTTTCTTTTTGCCTTTTATAAAAATTAAGATAAATATAACCTACCTTATTGCCAAAGGGTATGCTATATAACATGCTTTCACTGTGGACACTTTCATTACCTAGAAATACAAACTCTGTTACTATCTTTTTAGTAATTCACACATTTAATGATTCATTTATTCAGCACTTAAAAATTATATATGCAAAGAGTAGGATGTGGGTAAAGAGAAAAATTACTCAAGAAAAGAAAGGCCATATTGAAAAGGTACCCTTGGCAAGTATGCTATTAATTTCTCCAGCCTGTAAGATTGACTTAGGGAGCATACGGGGGAGTTGCTTCAGCTCAGAAGCAATCCAACACCTTTGAATAACAACTTCCACTTGATTGCACCTTCTTCCTCTTTTTCTTTTCCCAATTCACCAGGATTGGCCAACTGCAAAGTACCCTTTATAAGAAAACTTATTCCTACTTCTCCCCATTGGCTCACACTACTGTCCTCCCGCCTTTACCAGGCTTCCCATTTTCTATCCCAGCCTCATGGCTCGCTTCTACTGCTTCTCCATTCCCACAGTCCATGCTTTGCTTCAGGCCATAGACAATTGTTCTGAGATTATCCAACAGCCCCTTCTCTTTGCCCTCCCAATATTCTGCACATATTCCTCCCCATCACACTAAAGTGAATCACTGTCTCAAGTGTCATTTCAATTTCATTTGCTCTATGCGTGTCAATAATGCCCACTCATAAACATCAGCTCTTATTTACATATATCATCATCAGTCTTTACAGAAATTCCCATGGTAGAATTCTTACCTACATTTTACAAGTGAGGAAACAGAAGCCTTGGGTGACTTGTCAAATGACACAACTAGTAAGTTGTGAAGAGCCAGCTCAATCAGAGCTCAAAGTACATGCTTCTTTTACTACATAACAATGCCTCTATCTAGCATTGCTATTCTAGAGCTACATCACAATTTATTTTGGATGTCAAGTGGTTTTGCATATAAATACAAAATCTATTGAGTTTTTACACTGACCTGCCTAATAATATTACATTTAATGTATATTGAAATTGGTTTACTATGTGCTTTGTTTCAGACTTAAATCATTCCATAAATACCAGGGACTTACCATCTGGATGGTGCACAATGGTGAGATTATCTAGAAGATAAAAAAAAAAAGAAAGAAAGAAAGAAAGAAAATAAAGCATGTTCTACTGAATTTTGCTCCATATTCCAAGATCTCTTCTTTCTATTCTTTCACTATTTGTCTTTAAAATGAGCATGAAATTTGACAATCTGATTAAAAAAAAATACTAATATCCATCCCCTAAATGTGAAACCATCTTTTATTAATTTTGTCTTTTTTCCTCCTGATACTTGTCCCAAAGTATGATTTTAGATATGTTTGACACTTAATAAAAGCTTGCTATTCTGCTTTGACATTTTTTAGCCTGGGCTACTCCATTCTTTTTTGAAATTAACATTATTCAATAATAATTACATACAGTACAATTCAAACATTTTTAAGTGTATATACTTTTGACACAGCCAGTTAGGATAGAGAATATTTCATCTCCATAGAAAATCCCTTTGTGCTCTCTACATCAAATCCTCACTGCAGATAACCCATGATTTGATTTTTATCTCTTTAGATTAGTTTTATCTAGAATTCCAGATAAACAAAATCTTATAGCATGTACTCCTTTGTGTCTGGTATCTTTCACTCATCATTCATGTTGTTCTGTGTAATAGTAGGTATTCATTTTTATTGCTGAGTGGTATGTATCCACTGTACAAATATACCACAATATAATTATCTATTCTCCTACTTAGACATTTGGATTACTATTTCCAGCTTGGCTGTTATAAATGAAACTGCTATGAAATTTGTGAACATCTCTTTGGGTGGACATATGCTTTCATTTCTCTTGAAAAAAAAAGGCATAACAGTGGAATAGCTAGACTACATAGTTAAGTGCTAATTTAAAATTTCCAGTCACCACAACACTTCATACTCCCATCAGCAATGCATGCAACGCATGTCCAGTTGTTCCACACCCTATCCAGCAGACAGGGCTAAGAAAATACATGTATATATCTATCTGTAATATATATACTAGCAACCATGAATTATACTTTTACCTCCAATCTGATACCACAAGATTCATTCTAGGCGTCCTTCTTTCCTTAGTTGTAATTCCCTTCTCTGACAATAGGAAACTGGCTCTTATTATCTATTGTATATTTATTTGTTTACTCAATCCTACAATATACATAAGGTAGTTTTGAAATTGCTAAACTATACCTCTGTAGAGAAATAAGCCCTACTAAATGGAGTATAGAATATGATTTTTTAATGTACTGTTTTTTATTCTTTTAATTTTAGCCTTAGAATGTGCTGTTTTCTAAATTTATTTATTTATATTTTTCTATTCCCCTTTCAGTGTGGATTTGTTATTTATTTGTAACACCATGAGGGTTAATTTTCTTCTGTTTATATTCCATTTTGTCTTCTCCCCAGCTCCATCCTTGTATGTCAAATATGCAAAACATTAACAAAGTTCTAAATGTCAGACTATACAGATATATATATATATATATATATATATTCAGAGAAATATAGTTTTTTTAAATTTTTTTGTGTTTTTTTTTCTTGTGAAACTGATACTCAGTTTATGTTAAGTATCATGTGTGTTTTTTTTATTAAATTATTTTTTATTATGAAACAGAGAAATATAGTTTTTTCTTTGTGAGTCAGTTCTTGTATTTTAATTTTTAATTAATTCATTATTTTTTTGTCAAAGTTGTTAAACGTATTGGCAAAAATTTAATTATATTCCCTTAGTATTGTTTAAATGTCCATAAGACCTGTTGTGATAGCCTCGTTTTAAATCCAGATATAGGTGACTCTTGTTTTCTTTTTTCCATGATCATTTTTGCCATGGGCTTACAATTTTAATTGTGTTTTTGAATAACAAACATTTGTTTTTTTAAATTTTTTTCTATTGTTCATCTCTTATTTTTCATTAATTTTCATCTTTATTATATTTTTTCTTTTACCTCTTTTTAAATTAAGTTTGCTTTTCATTTTCTAGTTTTCTAAGGCTAAAACTTAGACAATTGATCTTAAACTTTGGTCTTTTCTACTATAATATTTATAGCCATATATTTCTCTCTAAGTACTGTTTTAGCTGCATTTTACAAATTTTGGTATGTTGTTTTTCATTATCATTCAAGATAAAGCATTTTCTTGTGATTTCTTATTTGATCTATGGGTTATTTTGAAATGTATTTAATTCCTAAATATTTTGAGAGATTTTTCTAATTTCTTAATTAAATTGTAATATATTTCTGTTGTAGTAAAAGAATATGATTCCAAAAAATGAAATCTTTCAGAAAACATTCTCTGAAAGAGTTCAGTCTTTTGAAATTCACTGAATCTTTTTTGATAGTACATCATGTTTCCTTTATTGGTGAACCTTCCAGGAATACCTTAAACAAACTGTCTGCTGAACTTTTTCAATTTCTTATTCTGTAAATGTCAACTAGGTCAAGTTAGCTGACAGTGCTGGTTCTTGTCTATTTGTTCTATCAATTACTAAAAAAGAAGTGAAAGCATCTCTGAGCACTATCAAATTTCCTCCATTAGTTTTTATTAAATATATATATATATTATATATATATAATATATGTATATAATATATATATATATATATATGTATTATAAAGGACACATATATTTAGGATTTTTGTATCTTCCTAGTGAACTGCCCCTTTATCATTTTGTAATATCATCTTTTTATCTCTTGTAATACTCTTTGTATTGAAGTTTATTTTGTCTTATATTGATATAGCCGTGCCAGCTTTCTTATGCTTACTATTAGCTTAGTAAATCCTTTCTATCCTTCACTTTTAACCTATCTGTGTCTTATAGTTAAAAACACATGTATTTTAAACAGCATAAAGTTGGGTATTACTTTTTTATCCAGTCTAAAAGTGTTACCTTTTAAATAAAGCATTTAGTACATTTACATTTAACATAATTATTGATGTGATTTGTTTATTATTTTCAAAATTTTTAAATATTTTTATTAAAATATAGCTAACATATACAATGTTATATTTGTTTCAGGTATAAACATTCAGGTATAAATGTTTAGTTCACATTTATATACCTAAAGAAGTGATCCCTATGATAGTCCAGCAACCATCTGACACTGTATCACGCTATTACAATATTATTGACTATATTTCCTATGCTGTATAATACAGCCCCAAGACTTATTTATTTTATACCTGGAAATTTAAACCTCTTATTCCTTTTTAACTTTTTCCCTTCTTTTTAAATTTTTAAATTACAGTTGACATTCAGTATTATTTTATATTAATTTCAGGTGTACAGCATAATGATTAGACATTTATATAGTTTAAGAAGTGATCCCCCTGACTAGTCTAGTACCCACCTGGCACTACATAGTTACTACAATATTATTGATTATATTCCTTATGCTTTACTTTACATCCCCATGATTATTTTGTAACTACAAACTTGTATTTCTTAATCCCTTCACCTTTTTCAACCTGCCTCCAACCCCCCTCCCATCCATCACTCCAATAGGTCTAGTACCCATCTGACACCACACATAGTTACTACAATATTATTGGCTATATTCCTTATGCTATACCCTACATCCCATGACTACTGTGTAACAACAAATTTATACTTCTTAATCCCTTCCCCCTTTTATCTCCTCTCCCATCTGGGAAACACCAAAATGTTCTCTATATGATATGACTCAGTTTAATACTACCATCTTTCTTTCTTTGTTATTTTTAACCAATCCATTTTGTTTATATTCCTCTTTTTCAACATTTCTGCTTTATTTTTGGTGAATAAAATAGCTTTTTAGTGCTTTATTTTATTCCCTCTATTAGTTTCCTATCTATCTATCTATCATCTATCATCTATTTATCATCCATTTATTATTGATTGCTTTATAACAAAAATATGTATCCTTAACTTATCAGAGTCTATTTAGAGAAAATAGTGTACCTCTTTCTGATTCATGCTTTACACTTGACACTTCATACTTCCTAAATTACCCTTTCTTCTTTTTTATACCTGATACTTCACACTCCATACTTTGAGCTTCACTGTATAAAAATTTACAACCATATAATTCTACTTATCTGCACCCTTTGTATTTGTATGATTGTTTTCATATCTTTTCCTTCTTCATATGCTATAAATCCCAACTTAAGTGTAGGCTCAGTCCCACTGAGAGCCTTAGAAAACACATTGGGTGTTCTATAGGTCAACTCTGAAAAAAGCATAAAGCCAAACTTACACAAGTTCATGTCAGTAATCAAGCTGCCAGCTAAAAGAAGAACCTACACTCATCAGAGGAATATTACAGAATCTAGAATATACAACAGATTATCTGTAATGTCCAGTATTCATTTAAGAAAAAGATACAAAGAAATAAAAAATGTAATTTATAGAAAAGAAAAATAAAACAATATAAACTGAACCTGAGATGATCCCATTGTTGACTTTAGCAGAAAAAGACTTTAAAGCAGCTCTGATAATCATAATTAAATTCATAAAAAGTATGGTTGTAAGGAGTTTTAAGGAGTGAATACATAGGGAATCTCAGCAGAAAAATTGAAACTATATAAAAGAACCAAATAGAAATTGTGGAAATTGAAAGTACAATAAGAGAAATGAAAAAATTATCAGATAAGTTTATCATCAGATTGGATATAACCAAAGAGTTAATGAACTTGAAGACAGGTCACTATAAATTATCCAATATGATGAACAGGGAGATAAAAACACTTTAGAAAAGATGGAGCCCCAGAGACATGTAGGACAACATAACACAGTCTAGCATGAATGTAACTAGATTCCCAGAGGAGAAAAGAATGAGTTTGGGGCACAACAGTTTAAAAGAAATAATGGCCAAAACTTGCCAAATTTAATGTAAACTACCTCCATCCAGTTCCAAGAACTTAAAAAAAACTCCAGTTAGCATAACTGTTAAGAAATCTATACATAGGCTAACTGTAGTCAAAGTACATCAAGCCAATAAAAAGAGATATGCTTGAAAGCAGCCAGAGAAAAAAAAGTCACATTTCATATAGAGGAAAAAGGATAAAAATATTCACTAATTTCTGGGGACTAAACAATGGTGGACTAAAAACAACGTAATAATATCTTTAAAGTGCTAAAAAGAAAAAAGACTTCTTAGAATCACATGTCCAGAGAAAATATCCTTTAAAAATTTGTTGAACTAAAAACATTTTGAGATGAATGCAATCAGAGAATTCATAGACAGCAAAATTGTAATATAATAAATGCTAAAAATGTCATACAAGGGTGAAGGGATACTAAAAACAGAAACTAAGGGGCCGGCCGAGTGGTGCGTTGGTTAAGAGTTGGCTTGGGACACCAGCTCTGAGCTGCAGGGCCCTGGCTTGAATCCCACATGAGGGCCAGTGATGCTGCGCCTTCTACAGCTAAGATGGTGAACAACAGCTCGACCTGGAGCTGGGCTGCCGTGAATCACCGGTGAAAGCGTAGGCTGAAGGAGGGCTGGCCAGCAGCTGGTGTGCGCTTTCATGAGCTGCCAGGAGCCGCCCAGAGCGGCCCATCCAATGGCCGGCGAGTGACTGCCTCACCCGGGAAGAGCGCAATGATAATACCAACATGGGCCAGTGAAGCAACGTTCTCCACAACTAGACTAAAGAACCACAGGACAGCAACTTGTCTTTTCCCCTTCCCCAATTCCCCAATAAAATTTTTAAAAAAGAAAAACAAAAAAAACCCCCAGAAACTAAGATCCACATTAAGGAATGAAGAACACTGAAAATTATATAAAATAAGTAGATATAAAATATTATGTTTTTTTCCCTGTCTTCCATGTAGATCTGCTAGGGGCTTGGTTTTTATTAGGGCAGGTCTAGATTCGGTCTCACTCTAAGTCTTGGTTCTTACTCCTTACATCTCTTGGGTGTCACAGCAGGATGCCAGGTATTTCCACGAAGTGTTAAAGAAACCTTTCCATTCTGGCTGGGTAGGGAATCAAATATCCCAGTATGGCTTTCCCTGGCTCTGCTCCAACTCTGATGTCTCTGTTCTGCTTTCAATGAACTAGAAACTGCTCTCTGTATGACTTGAGTGGTCTCTGTCTGCACTTGTATATAGCTCTTCTCTCAGCCACAGACTTGCGGAGTCCCTCACTCCCTCTGATGCTGCCTCTCTACACAGCTACCCCTTCAGTGACCCACCACACACATTGCAGCAGCTTTAGTGCCCTACTCTCTGATCTCTGCCTCCTCAGTTCAACAGTATTGCCTTGCTTTGCACAGATGGCAGGAAATGCTGAGAGCCACCTCATAAGCTTTGCTTGTCTCTGGGATTATAGCCTTAGGTTACCTATTGCCCACTCCCTGAAACCAGTTCTCAAACTTCTGCCCATTTATTAGTTTTCTGTACAGTAGGAAAATTATCTGGCACTACTTACTGTGGGTTGGCTGGAAGGGGAGCTAGTTGATTCCTAATTAAGACACCAATGACTAAGACCATTGACTTTGGATTCAGACAGAAATAGGCTGTAGTTTCTAATCAGTGTGTCTTTGGGCATCTTAGTTTCTCAGTCTCAGTTTCCCTATTTATAATTTGGAACTAATACTTACCTCAAAACATTGTTGTAAGAAATGAATAAGGTAATATTAAATATATAGTATGTAGTTAATAAAGATTAACTTAATGTTCCTTAGTAAAATTATTTATATATTTTGTAATTTTATACATTTTTAAAATTTTAATCTTATTCCACATTTGAATGGAGGTCTCAGAACTCAGTTTTCTCTAAATCAGTCCCATGCTTATGACCTTAATTATTTTAGAAAGTGTATTTCTATTTTAGGAAACATTTCAAGAGAACTTAAAGGATTCTCTACGGGAAAGTAGATAACAACCCAAAAATGTGAAAAGAAAATGAATTTTAAGAGGGTGAATTTCAACATGAAGCACTAGCTAAAAGCTATGCAATATTATTGAAAATGGAAGAGATGAAGGCTTTCAAGCTTTGCTAGTGGTTATGAGTTTTTAATTATCTGTGCATGAGTAGGGACTTGGAGAAAGAGTGGTCAGATAGTGAGAATATAATTTATTTTCAATTTTGGAATGTGTTGTTTATCTTTGGAGAAGATTTACCATCTTAATAATGTTTGGTTTGTGTTAACATTAAAACGAGTGTTTTTCTGTGTTATTTTTTCCCCCCTGAGTGCAACTGTTAATTATTAGCAAGGGGAATCTGCATTGCCAAGAGCGTGAAGGCAACCCAAGATCTACAATTTAAAATAATCCACATGTGAACAATTGTGAGAACTAACTATACTGAGACTATTCTACCTTATTTGAGAAGTATGACTCCTTAAAAATTTAATACTATGTATAATGGCTCATATATAAAAGAAACTGGAGCAGAATTATCTTGCTTGCAACTTACATAGAAATCAAAGAAAAAGAGGTTACTAGCATTTATTGAACATCCATTATAGGTCAAAGAAGGTGAAAATATTTTATATATTAACTCATACAACCATTTTCAGATATATGTATAGTTATTCTTGTTTTGCAGACAAGGATTAAAGACACCCTCCAGTCACACAGCTGGAAAGTGATGAAGTGTAGATATGAATTCAGTCGTGCTTGACTCCACAGTTATTGCATTTTTCACTTCATCACTCTATCATTTTTGAATAATAGGCAAATTTCACTTACCATAGACATTTTCTTCGTCGGGTCTTTTCCCAATAATACAATCTCGTAGTTGACGTAGTTTCTCCTAAATGAGGAAACAATCAGAAAACAGAAGTCTAGATTTACAAATTTGTCATGGATTAAAATGAACGATTAACCACTATCACCAGTACCACCATGACTACTTAGTACTAAACTGACACTTACAATGCCCCAATCACTATCCTTAATACTTCACATGTGTTATCTAACTTAATCCTCACAACTTCATGAAGTACATATAAAATGTCATCATCTCATTTTACACATATGGAAACTGAGATACAGAGAGGTTAAGTAGCTTTCCCAAATCACACAGTTATAGGTGGTAGAGTCAGAGTTGGAACCGAGAGCCCAATTCTTTTGGGAACTGTTTTACCAACCTAACACCTGAGATCTACACTGGCGGGAAATCCTGCCATTTGTGACAACATGGATGGACCCTGAGGGCATTTTACTACGTAAGAAACATCAGAGAGAGAAAGACAAATACTGTATGATATCATTATGTGTGGAATCTAAAAACTTTAAACTCATAGAAACAGAGAGTAGAAGAGTGTTTACCAGGGACTGGGGGGTGGGGTGGGGGAAAAGAAGTACAAACTTCAAGTTATACGATAAATTAGTTCTGGGGATGTGATGTACAGCATGATGATTATAGTAGACAAAACTGTATTATATATTTGAAAGTTTCTAAGAGAGTAGATATTAAATGTTCTCAGCACAAAAAAGAAACGGTAATTACGTGACATGATGAAAATGTTAGCTAGCACTGTGGTGGTAATCATTTTGCAGTATGTAAGTGTATCAATTAAATATGTTGAACAACTTAAATTTATGCAATGTAGTATGTCAATTATATTTAAATAAAGCTGGGTAGAGAAGAAAAACAGAAAGGGACTGACCGATACCTCAAACAATATTCACTCTGTTACTAAACTTCTGGACTTATAGAAAGTAGCCTTGGTGCCTATTCTTGCATTTGCAGGTTAAATTTTGTTCTGTTTTGTTTTGCATAAATAATAACCATATTCATTATCACATTGACCCTATATATTAGATAAGTAAGAGTAATCTTGAAGTAGTGAGTATGGACTACCTTAAATTCTTTCTAAAACAATACTGAATATAAATACACAAACAAAATAAAAATAACCAAAGGTTTAATAAAACAGCTAATGAAGTCATTTCCAAGAAGATAATATTTAGGTTGGATTGCTTTAAATTATAAACTTTATTATTGAAGGGTCTAAGGACGATGAAGTACAACTCACTTATTTCAACATAATTTATATAATCTAGCATTGCTAGGAAAGTGATTTGCAGGTGTGCACTTAAGCACATCATAACCGGTTCAGGATAAGAGGGATGTTTGATGGTGATGGCAGTGGCATGAGTTGAAAAGCAATGTGATTTTGATCATGAACAGTGAGTAGTTGCAGAACTCTACAATCAACATTCTTTTGCATTTGTTTGGCAAAATAACTGTCCTTACTTAGCGCTGCAAAATCTGAACCATGTCCAGCCACCAACCCGCACGCAGAGCTTCCCTTAGAGATGGCTGGTTTCTGACTAGGAATCATCTCAGATGTACTGAGAGATGTCCCTTGCCTAAACTATCTCCTGCCTATATGCCACATTGTTTAAATTTCACCTTTGGGAATCCATTTTTTATGATGTATAAAAATGTTTTCCTATTGTTTTTCAACAAAAAATGATCCCTTGGGAAAGATAGGATTTTAAGCCATTATGATTGTTTATATTTCAGCCTAAACTAGCTAATTCAATGTGTTTCATCAAACAGCTGTCTGACAGCTGGTGTCTAAGGCACTGGGGCTTTCTGTGATGAGAAGACAAAAATTGTTGGAATGTTTTGGGAGTAGGAAGGCCCGTGGGATACATAGAATAAGGTTCTGATACCCTTCACTGAAGAACATCATGAGATGTATATGATATATGTTCTCATTTCTGAACTACTTACTCCAGATCCCCTCTCAGTATGTAAATTATCTGAAGTTAATGCTCTTGACATCATTTCTCTGCAGAACCTTGTGTGTATATGTATACACACACACACACATATCTGTATCTGTGTATATACATGTATATCTCTTAAGGGGAAGAGCAGATAATACTATTACATTTCGTTTAGAACTATTGCCTGATATGATTTCAATCATTTTCTTGTTTCCTTTAAATCTGGTCTGCATAATACACTCTTTGGAATGTTGAGCACATGTTAGTATAAAGATGTTTCACCTTAATTTCAGCAATGAAATTCATAAAACATCCACTATATAGCTAGGAATTGGCTCTGATACACTGGGCCCCAGCACTGAGTTCACCAAGGGTTTGTAAACATGAAGTCTGGGTATTTTCAAATTTTTAATTGGTTGTTCGAAAATATTTTTTCTTTGTGTGTGTGTGTGTGTGTGTGTGTGTGTGTGTGTGTGTGTGTGTATGGCTATTTAAAAACAAAAGAATTGTTACTTGCATTTCTCATGAAGACTAAACATTTACGAAGAAGCTAGGAACTATGTAAATGAGGGAATGTTCCAGAAGGGATTGGGGTCAGTATTACCTGCTGAAACATTTCCAGGCCAGTCTTTCCCATCTGCCAGTGTTTAAATTTCTCCAGGGCTTGGTCCACAGATAGTTTCCCATTCTTTACTTTCTCCTGCAGGAGGATGAGCTCTTCCTGCCCAGCAGCCAGGCAGCTCTTCATAATGGAAAAAGATGGATTCTCCATCCGACCTCTGTCTGCAGTATAAGGGGAGAGTGTTTTAAGAAGTGAATCTATGACAATTGGATAGGAAACACACACACACACACACACACACTCTCTCTCTCTTTCTTTCTCTCTCTCTCTCAAAAATAAGCAGCTGGAAGTTTCTTGTTTTTCCAGGTCTGTAAGCAGTTGCTGAATAAATCAGTAGAAATTTTTTAATGAGTTTATTTCTAAGGGCAGTTGTGTCTGGCACCTAGTGTTATGGGTGAAAACATTGTGTCTTATCCTTGAAAGGCGTAAAGGGACAAGGAGAGAAAAAACAGAGGCAAAAGCTCTGCACTGCACTAGCTGTGGGCACTGCCAATTGCATGTTCTTTTGTTGAGGATTACTTTTAATCATGTGCATAAAATACTTAGCATAGTGCCTGCCACATAGTAACTTAAATAAAGGCTAACATTATGATTAATAACAAGTATGTGTGGAATAAACATGGTCTCTTTAGCTTTGGGAAAAGAGGACTCAACCAATATCCAAATGTGATGAGAGCTTTAGGATTATTTAAAAGTTTATTCCTGAAAGATTCAAAATAAATAATTGCTGATCATTGTGTAGTAAATTCCTTCCTTTTCAAAAGAGTTTATTTTGGGGGCATGCCATGTATTATTTGCTGAGCAGAATTAGAACATTAGATGGTCCAGCTTCCCGTGTATAGCTGCTAATGCCACACCAGAGACTGGCTTGAGGTACAGTGGTAACGAATTGGAGACCATGGGTGAATTCAGTGTTTTATTTGTCCCACGTGGCATTTAAAGGCATACACGAACACCTGCGTGCCTTTAGGGATGCTACGCGCTCTCCTGGCTACCCCAATCACTGTCACTCCTGATTGTCACTGGATGACATCGCGCTGGCTGCAGAACTCATGTGACTTTGTACCTTCTCATTTATATATTTCTATTAAGTCCAATATACTCTACACCCTCAGGAGGGGTTGGGTAACTCAGCAGCAGCACGTGTTTTATGCAGTGTCAAATCTAAAGATGCACAGAGTCCAGAGGAGAGAACGGGTAGTCCTGCTCAACTGTGTACTAAAGAGCTGGCGAAATTGCTTCTTCCTGGGGTCCCTTCTTCAAGAAAGAAGTAGATCAGCTAGATTGTATGCAGAGCAGACTGATAAAGACTGGAGAAATGGGAAGGGTATTCAAATTTTATAGTAATAAGGATCCGTTAATAGTGTTAGGCTTGGTTATTCTGGAAAAGAGAAGTTTCAAGTACTTGATAGCAGTTTTAAAAGTATGTGAAGGGGACTTGAGTTTCAGGACTGTCTTAAAATGACCTCTCTTGTTGCTCTCAGTTTTGAGAAGGATTCTAGCAGGGAATCTTGGAACAGAGACACAGACAGGATTCCTTTCTGAAAAGCTTCACATGCACATAAAACTGCTCCACGGCCAACTCTTTGGATTCCCACAGGGCTTTCTTGGCTTTTTTTTTGTTTTTTCTCTCTCTTCAGAAGTCCTATTCTTTCAGAACTAACAAGATGTCAACAGATTCTATGCTCTAAATCTTTCCCTTCAGGGATGATGGAGCATGAAATCCAAGGGAAATTGGAGAAGCACAAGTCAGCCAGAGGGCTCACTGGTTCAGCAGCCAAAAGCACACATAATTGAGGTCTTGCTTCTTGTACCATTTGGCTTTTATAGGCCTCCACACTCCAATTCAATTCATGAGATGCAGGTTGCAGTACAATTCTACCTGCTGTTCCTACCAGAGTGTGCAGGTTTAAGGAGCATCATTTAACAGCTCTGCCATTTAACGTGCGCCTCACTTCCGCCATCTCTTTGCCTAAGTGTGAATCCATTTTTACCTCCAGTAACCCGTGCAGCTGAATTTTCTGCTTTTGTGGAAGTTATCACAAGGAAAGTCTTCCCAGAAAACCATACCCACTTCAGTTTTGCTGTATGTGCAGGTTTATCTGAATTCAAAAAATAATGAATCTTCTTAATGATATTCATTTCAATCACCCATTCATATTGCAAATTCTAGTTACTAAAATATAAGTAAGATGACTTTTGGGGGGAGGAGGGATTCAGTTTTGTGTGGTTGTGCAGAGAGAACAAAAGGACAAAAGTTAGGAGCAGCAGCAGGTCTATGTATCAAATCCTGAAAGCGAGTTGTTTACAACTAGACTAATCTTCCATACATCTGCTTCCACTTTTTTTCCATGCTAAAAAGATGAAAGCAAATTGCTTGATAAATTATTATTAGGCATGATAAGTTGCAAAGAAAAATGATTTAGGCACTTACAGCCTTTCCTACTATGGACAGACTAGTTAACCCAAAATGTGTAACCTGTAATTTTGGGTAGGGTGTGCAAAATTGCTTTATTGCACTTAGATTATTATTTTATGGGATACGAATAACTTTTTTCTTCCTCCCCAATTTTATATTTATTATTAGTTTATTTTCAGAACAGTCAGTGTGAGTTTAACATAATTTTCATTGACAAGCATTTATCAGGCTGTCAACTGTGCACATTGCAGAGTTGGTCTCTTTTTGTAAAAGCTCCAAAATAAACTATAGCCTCTGAAATTTTAGTTCCTTTTGGATTATTTCTCTCTACAAGATTTTCCATTTGATCAGATGTTGATCATATAAAATCAAGTCACCCGTTGTGGGTTGAGTGTATGAATTTATAGATGAGGTAAGTAAGCAAATTGGGCTTTTCATTCAACTTCTTTCTATTGACTGAGTGACTGGCTAGAACTATTTTTTACAGAAAATTTGAAAGGAAACATCTTGATTGCTCAACATCAAAAAATTTAAAATATGAAATATTTACTTAATAAATTTACTTAAAATATGAAATATTTACTTAGGTACTCATTAAAATAATAACAACAGCTGAAAAGACCATGTGGCAAATAGAAAGTGCTGATTATATAATGACAAATATAAAAGCAGGAAACAAAATTGTATATTCAGCACAATTTTAACAATATAAGTGTATGTATAATAAAGCATGGAAGAAAATTTTTAAAGATAACACAAGCTGTTCTATTGTGATGGTATCAGAAGTGATTACTTTTTTCTAGTTTCCAACCTTCTATAATAATACGATACTGTTTTCACAATAAAAATATTTCTCCCACTTTGCTAATAGGTTTCCCCATGAAATACATGCTATTCCAAGCCATGCAGATATACTATACCACGCTTTACCTTAGTGTGCCATCTTACCAAATTATTTTACGAGTAATTGGAAAGAGCTTGTCAGTAATAGGACTTAAAGAAGCAGTGACCAAGATTTAGATCTGATGTTATTTTCTTTTTTGTTTGCTTGTTTGTTTTATAGCAAGGGGATTGGCAGGTAAATAAACTTAGGTCCACATGGGCAGATAAAGAGATATCTGGAGTGTTGATCTATTTGTAAGTTCCAAGCAAAGGCTCCACATTTCCTCAGCTTCGGGCTGCATATGGCAAAGTCTCTCCTTGACTAAACTTCAGTGTGGCTCCACTGAGTCCTCTTCCCATATAGGTCTCACCTTTTGTGCTTCCATGTTTGTCTTCCTGATGCCCAATTTTCACAAGAATTCTGCTAAGTTGGTTTAGCCAGAATCTCCCACCCTTGATATCTGATCACCCTCAATGTCTGATTTGCTTTCTTATCCTTCATCATCACCCAGGTAATGTCAGATCACCTTAGCCTACCTTCAGCAAGAATCCTGTTAGGTCCTTTAGCTAGACTCTCTCTTACTCCTGATATTTTCTCTCTTGGTAATTTTCTATCTACTCCATGCCCCTCACATACACTCCTTCTTGGCTCTAAATTCCCACTTTTCCTTGTTATGTTCGGATATGAGACCAATGTCTGACTACAAAACCACATCGCAGTGGTCCCTATACTTACACTGGAGTTCCCCCGAAGAAAGAAGAAAGGCGGCCTCACTGTTTTGACAAGCACCAGAAGAAATTTTTCTTTTTTCTTTTTTAAAGATTTTTATTGGGAAATTGGGGGATGGGAACAGCGCTGGGGAAATGGGGAAAGGGGCACAGACAAGTTGCTGTCTTTTTGATCTTCAGTCTAGTTGTGGAGGACGTTGCTTCACTGGCCCAATTTGGCACCATCATTGCGCTCTTCCCAGGCGAGGCACATCAGTTGCTGGCTTCTGGACGGCTGCTCACGCTGGCTGCTGGCTACACACGGTAGTCCATGGCAACCCACTGCCACAGGGGCTGCAGCCTACACCGTCGCCAGCAACTCATGGCAGCCCAGCTCCAGGTTGAGCTGTTGTTCAGCATCTTAGCTGTGGAGGGCAGTGTCACTGGCCCTCATATGTGGGATCTGAAATGGGGCCCTCTGGTGTCCCAAGCCAGCTCTTAACCAACGCGCCACTCGGCCGGCCCAAGAATTTTTTCATTAACAGTATATTCTTTGCTGTTTTGCTTTAGTTGTTGGGGATTTAAAACATGATCTTTTCCCTACCACTTAGAAAATTTAGAAAAGTACTAAAAACCAAAATGACTATCACTCACTATTACACTCTTCAGAAACAAAGACTGTTAGCATTTTGGTGTTTCTCCTTGTTAAGCGTACATTTTTCCCCTTTTTTTCTGAATTGGGCTTACACTGATATATTTCCTGCTCTTTTCTCTTATTCATTGAACCTAAGAATGTTTCCATTCTATTAAATATTCTTTGAAATAAAGCATATTTATGTTTTAGGGTCTATATTATATCCCAAAGTTTGTATATTTAATAAAGTATTTAATCATTCTCCTACTGTTGCTTATTTTTTATTCTTTCTAGTATTATATATTATTGATGCTTAAAGCTCTTCTACATAAATCATTGGCTGTATTGCTATTAATTTTCTTAGGATCTACCCCTAAAAATATAATTTTTTAGTATAAACACTTTTAAAGCTTGATACTTGGTGCCAGTCCCCCTTCCTAAAAATGCATTGTTGCGTATATACAGTCTCACTGGTATGATGAAGGAGTGCTTATCTTACTGCACTTTTGATAATATTTTGCGTTATTAAAGCAAAAAAAAAGCACACAATCTTTAATAATTTAAAAATTTAAACCTTTCTTTCACTGCTAATGATTTTCATACCAATGTAATGCTAAGTACTATAGATTTAAGCACTGCGTAAGTAACAGACTTTAATAACACATAGGACAAGTGGTACGGCCTTAATGTTTTTATGTTCCTAAATGATTGACTGATTTCAGCTCTTCTTATTTATTTATATTCTTTGTGAATTAGAAGCATTCTTCCAAACCATTGTCTCCTTTCCCCAAGCGAAAAAAAGTCCTTTCAATCCTCTAAAAATGATTAGGATTTTCTTAAATCTATAAATAAGTTTAGGAAGAATTTGACTATCTATGCAGGAATATGGTGTGCCTCTCTCTTTTTAATAGGAACTTTTGGTATTTCAATAGTGAATACGATGTTTTCTTACATGATGTCTCCAAACTAATATTGGTGGTACATAAAAAATATATATATTTCTGAATTATATTTAACAGTTTTAAATAATTTTAAGAGTCTTATAGTTGATTCTCTCATTCTTTCTATGTATGTATGTATATCACTTAAAAATAATAAAAAATATACTTTTCTTCTCAACAGTCACACTTTTTATTTAGATTTATAGTTATTCCAGTTGCTAGAACTTTCTGGAATAAAGGTAAGTAATGTTGATAATAAGTATCCTTATCTTGTTCCTAGCCTTAAGGAGACTAGCTCTACCCTTGAACTAGTATGATATTCCTGACCATGTTGAGAAATTACCCTTTCTTATTTTGTAAGATTTATTAAAATTATGAATAGCTGAACAATAACAATTTATATCTTTTTCATCATTAACCGAGGTTATCATGTATTTTTTCTTAATAAAATAACTAGCACATTACATTAAAATTTCTATTATATGGGATGGTTCATAAAATATAAATGGCAAAACTTGTCCCTGGTTAGCTTTTGAGTTAAAACTATGCAAACATCCATTAGTTATTAGTCTAGTAATATTTTCAAAAATTCCTTTTATCATCTGACATAGTTTTTTTAATATCAATTGAGTTTATTTCTTTTTTAATGCTTTATTATTTAAAGCAGTTTTAGGTTCACAGTAAAATTGAATAGAAAGTGCAGAGATTTCCCATATACCTCCTGCCCCTCCCCCACAGCCTCCCTGGTTGTCAGCATTCCCAGCAGAGCAGTACATTTGCCACAATTGATGAACCAACATTGACACACTGTTTTCACTTAACATAATTTTGTTAATTAGTATCTCTCTTAAAAAATCATATATAAGAAAATAAAACAATTCTTCTGATTCTGTGTACTGCCATCTTCTCACTGCTGGTTTTTCAAATTGATGTTTTCTCTTGATTAGATTTTACAGAGGACTTGCTAATTTACTCTTAAATCTAAAGTTTTAGAGTTAGTTAACATTTCTTGTGTTTTCACATCTGTTAATCCTTTAAATTCTACCATTAGATTTCAACTATTATTAGGTTTATTTCATTGGCTTCATTCCACAATTTTTTTACTAGGGTGTCTAATTCCTTTCTTTTCCTTCTCTTCTTTAATAACTAAAGCTTTAAGGCTATAATGTTGCCTGTCTTTACAGAGACGGTTTATAGGGCTATTTTCTAAACAGTCAACGGTGTTTTAATTTTCTCTTTGTCTTCAGAGATTTTCAGAATTTTCTCAGTTATTTTTATTTAAGTGTCTATTTTTTAATACTTTAAATATTATATTGAGATCAGAAAGTGGGTCAGATAGGTCATATTTTATTGAATTTATTTTATCAACTATCATATTATCATTATCAATTATGAATCTTGAAAAGCATATAGCCTATTAATCTAACTTATCCCAATTTTTTATATACTTCCTTTTATTTTATTTTATTTTTTGCATTTTTACTACTTATTAAAGATTCAAAGTATTTATAACTCTCACTACTACTGTGGTTTTGCCAGATTGTTTGATTCTATCACATTTAAATATTTTAATGCTTTAATATTTGCCACATACAAGTAAATGAATGATATGCTTTTATTTGGATTTCAGAATTTAAATAAATAAAATGATTTTCTTTGTCTAATAATTACTTTTGCCTTGAATTCTATTTTTTCTAAAATTAAGATTGAAAAAACTGCATTTCTGTTTCTTTAAACAAGCATTACTCACCATTAATGTTCAACTTTTCTTTAGCATTTTTGGTGATATATATTTTTTAAAGCAGAATAGAGTTTTATTTGCCTTTAATCCAAATTTGAGTCTGTATCTTTTATAAAAGAGAATATACAACATAACACTTGGACCTGCATGGGTACAAATTTCAGTTCTGCTTTATCCCACCTTTGTAAACATCAGGGCTTTCTTTTTTTGTTTGTTTGTTTATAGAATGAAGATAAATAATACTTTTCTTACAGGGTTATTGCAAGGGTTAAAGGAACTAATGTGTGTAATATGCCAATTTGAGGCATTCTAGGCTTGTGTCAAAGCCCAGTAAGTCATAGAGATAGTTCTTATTATTATGATTACTTGGAAAGACAGTATAATAGGTAATTATAAACAAGGCCTTCCAAGTAAAACAGAATTGAATTCAAATTTCACCACTACCATTTACCAGCTCTGTGACCTTGGTTAAAGATAACCAAAACTTCTTAAAAAGGAAAACAATGTCTATCTCATAAGATATATCTGAGGACTTAATGTGTTATCATATATAAATGCTTGACACAGTGCCATGTATTTTCAATGATTGTTACTGCTCTGTGAGGATGCTTAGCTGACACATATATTGTCATAACTGCTGTTTTTATACATAACCTGTTTTTCTATAATTATTTTTTACATTTACTTTTAGTTTCTACCTTTTGTTTTAAAGACTATTTATATATAATATATAGCACATATATTATATACAATTCACTATAAATATATTACATATAATTAATATTAAATGATTTGGAAGATACATATTCTGTTTATTTTTAAATAATGATTACTTTTCTAAATTTTGGAGGTTTTTTTTACTGTACATTTTTTAATTAGTTAAGTCAAAAATGAAAGGTTATGATTTTATTTTATTTTTATTTTCCTCTAGTTCCTAGACATTTTTATATTATTCAAGCATGGGTCCATATTATTACAGTAAAATTATGGTTTGTTGCATTGTATATTTTTTATCATCAATTTTATATTCACATGGTTTATAAATACATTTACAATAATTACTTAAATTGAATTCCATGGTTTAGAGAACTCATTATTGAGTGGCTCAGCTGGTTAAGAGCTTGTTCAAGAGTGCAAGCTCTGAGCAACAGGGTCGCCAATTCAATTCCCGGCCGGAGCTGAGCTGCCGCTGAGCTGCCAACAGGTGGCAGGATGGCTCAGCTAAAATAAAATAAAATAAAATAAAATAAAATAAAATAAAATAAAATAGAGAACTCATTATTGACTACAAATTTCTTAATATTATAATTGTTTTTTAACTATTTATTTGCTTAATCTTTCATTTGCTTAGAATATATTTTGGGTAATACTTTCATGATGACATAGAAATACTACCCTTTTAAAAACCCTGTATATCCAAAAACTTTGTTTTTTTGTTACATGAACAAAATACCTGACTAAATATAAAATTTTTAAGTTGCAATCTTTCCCTAATAAAAAATGCAGTCCTTTAATCCTAATTTTTGTTATGCAGATTATCTAATTTTTAAAACTGATTTTGATTTTTTAAATAGAAAACCTAAATGAAAATATTTCCTCAATACTTGAGGATTATTTCTACATCTCTATAATTAAAAAGATTTGCTGGGGTGCATTTAAATCTGGGTATATTTCTTTCTTTTTCCTCGATCGCTGTGAGCCCACACAGTCTGCATATTCCATTTCCTTTTCCCCTCTTCTCCAACACATTGTTTAGCTAGGTTATTGATTGTATTACTCTATCCTGTTTTAAATGTATTTATTATACATGAGTTGAATCTCTGTTCTCCACAACTTCTGATTGTTTTGTCTTTTATGTATTGGGAACAAACCCTTCTCCAATAATTTCTCTATTTCAATAATTGATTTCACCCACTGTCAGGCTTTCTGTTGTGAGTATTGTGGATTTTAATTTGTTATTGAAATTTTAGGTTCCAAGTTGGTTTTATTTTTACCATACTTTCTTGTGTCACTTGGTCTCTTTTCTTCATGTCATGTGTTTCGTCTCATTTTGTCATCTCACCTGTTAGGCTTTCATTTCAGCCTACCCTTGACCCTTCACTTTCTGCTGCTGTTTCTTCTCTCTATTTTCGGTTTGTTTATGAGTTTAGAATTTTCTGAAATTTTCTTTTTTGGCTCCTCCATATTGTTACCAGGTATCTAGGACTGAACCTGAAAGTTGAATAGTTTAGCTTAAACTTAATAAATAAAAATTCAGAAGAATCCATACCTTTTTATTCTTATTACCTTAGAACATTTTCTAAAAAGTTACAATGTTTGTAAAAATGTTTCAGATTTCAAGAATTATAAATTGTTAGTTGAAATGTCCTTATTTTGTGTGTGTGTGTGTGTGTGTGTGTGTGTGTGTGTGTATGTGTGTGTGTATTTCCCATTATCTCCATGCTGATATGTTGGTATCTTTGAAGAAGATTTGAGGTTGGACAATTCAGTTCATGAACTTGTTACAACGATGTTGCTAACATTTATTGATATCAGAGGGATTATTCATTATGAATTTGTACTGGACAAACAGCCAAATTTATTATTTGGAAGTGCTGAAAAGGCTATGTGAAAAAGTTAGATGGCCTGAACTCTTGGCTAATTCATGGCTCTTGCATCACGACAATGTACCAGCTCACACGGCACTGTCTGTGAGAAAGTTTTTATCCAGGAAACAAATAACTGCATTGGAACACTTTCCCAACTCACCTGATCTGGCCCCCAGTGACTTCTTTCTTTACCTCAAGATAAAATATTGAAAGGAAGATATTTGGATGACATTCAGGACATCAAGGGTAATAGGACAGCTCTGACGGCCATTCCAGAAAAAGAGTTTCAAAATTGCTTTGAAGGGTGAAACAAGGTGCTGGCATTGGTGCATAGCTTCCCAAGAGGAGTACTTCGAAGGTGACTCTAGTGATATTCAGCAATGAAGTTTGTAGCACTTTTTCTAGGATGAATTTGCGAACTTAATTGTCAGGTCTCATATATGACAAATGACAAACTTACTAATGAAATCAGTATTTACAGAAGTATAATTATCCCGAGTCTTCATGATGAAATTCTCCTTCCTTTCCCCGGAGTAAATTTTTAAGCTGTCATATTATTTGTTCTCTTCTTCAATCTTTCTTGAAAGAGAACATATCTATAGCATCATGTTCACCAAAAGATTTAGTGTTTATTTATCCTTCCCATCTATTCCTGTGTTTAGATCAAATTTTGTTCTCTGCTCTAGGATTGCAGGGGACTTTGACTGGTGTGGTTCACAGCTCCAGATCCCAGGATTCAGCAGGTTTTTGTCTAGTGCAGCTTTGTTACCTGTTAAGTGGGACGTGATTCTTTGGCATTATGCATTGACAGGTCTGCAAGTACTAACTCCCTGTATAAATTACTAACAGAATTCTCCTTAACGATCCCATCCCTCCATCACAGATTTTTACTTGAGGGTTTCAGGATGCAAAGTGTAACATGAGATCCCCCCTCCCCACTTTCTCCTGGGAGGACCCTCTGCATGTGTGCAGAAATACCAGAGCTGGGGAGGGGAGAACTTTTAACAAATAGCATTTGTGTGAGTGACACCTGACGGTCAGTGGGTGGATTACTGATTTTATTTGTGTCAATCCCCCTTTTCAACCTTAGAATTAATTGGATTAGTTCTAGGTTCTAGCATTAACTTTTTTCAGTCTTTGTTTTTACTGTTTTTAAGAATTCCATCTTTTTGATGCTTTGCCTTTACAACTATTTCTAAGAGGCTCACTGTGGGCTGTTGACACATCACCATTTTAGACAAGAACTTAGCTATTAAAAACTTTTTTCCAGGTAAGACTTTAATAAAAAAGCTTTTGTGAACAATATGGCAAAAGGAAATATAAGTTATACTGAAAAACATAATTGAAGCCATTATTCTTTTATGAAGGATCACATTTTGATAATGTTCCATCCTTTCTTGTTAATATATCTAGAACTGGCAAAAACAGCCTGATGAAAATATCTCAGAACCAGCATTTTCTTTTCCCCATAAACAGGTAATACCATTCACATATTCCCAGGCCTCCTACTTATGGAAAATTTTATTATTCAACATTTATCAAACTGCTGCAACACTGGGCACTTTGGGAACCTATACAAGATATGTTTCCTGACTATATTGTCCCCAGGAGTAGGCACAGTCCCCCAAGAAGAATAACCAATAACAATTATGCAGTTGGTAGTGAAGAATTAGTGGGCAGAGACTACACCAGGGATTGTAAACTCATAAGCCTACAGAGTCCAGGTAAATAGAATTACTGAGCAGAGAAGGTTTGGTGCCTGCTTATTAAACACATCCGAATAGTCTTCATTATCACAAATAAATATGTTCTTTTTCATGTTTTGATTGATAACACGATTCTCTTTATATACCTTTTACTTTTCCACTTTTGATAGAATTATGAGTTTAGAGAAATGTGTCTCAAATATAAGAAAACATGGAAAGCATGTTAACAAAAGATAATAGCAAAAGTCATTTGTATCAAATGATATAATCATGTAACTGGAAGTGATTGGAGATTTTAATTTTTACATGAAACATGGATTTAAACATGGTTTACACATGGAAAAACATAAAATTATATTGCACAGGTTATTTTGGAAATATATGTAGAGGCCAAATTTGACAACCGTATGCTTCTGAAACAGTTTTTTGTTTGTTTGTTTAGATTTTTTTTTTGTATGTTGGTTTTCAGATTATTGCTCATTCCTATTCTCATATGTTCCACTTTCTAGTCCATGTCTAAAGTAGGACTTAGGCAACCACATTTTCAAAGCTCTACAAATAATTCTTATGCTCATCTAGGGTTGGAAGTTACTGGGATAGGCATCTGGTAAGGGTGGATGTGCTCCTGCTGCCCCTCATTTAACTCCACCCATCAAAGAAATGGTTTGCCTTCTAAAAGTGGCAGCAACGACACACCCTTGATGCAATTCAGTATTGAACTATGTAGATGAGGAGATCTGTGGATGTGATTCATGATCACAGGGGGGCAGTTAAGGTGTTAAGAATGCTAAACCTCATTAGTTACCATGTATCATGTCTGAGGTAAGACTACATTTAAAAATGGGGATTATCCTGGTGAGGATAGAAGAGACCCTGGGTAACATCCAAGAAAAAGATATAACAGAGAAAAAAAAATGGAACATGTCTTGGAGACGTGAGCAATTTTGACCCTAGACTCTTGTATGACTTTTTGAGGCAGGGAAGATTAAACAGGTATTTCCATGTCCTTGAAGGAGCAACCCTTCCATTTCTCCAGCACCCTTCAACTTGATCATGTTCACCTAGTAGTCTTCTAATCACTAATTATGTTTTATAGAAACTTTATTATTTGGCAGGGGCCTAGTGAATGCAAGCATTCTAATCACTAGGAAGGAATCTAGTCACTGGGATGTATTGATTTAATAGACTAGAATTGTGGGTTATAAATCAGTTCTCTATGAGCTTGGTTAACATGACTCAGACTTCAAAACTGATCAACTCCAAACTCACTGACAAAATTCAGGTCTCTGACTTGCACAATTGAAGAACACACCCTTGACTGGCCTATGAGGCTCAACTTAGGGAAGAGGGTGGAGGTGTGGTAGCAGCATATTCTGTGACAGCACTCTTGCATTTTCTAATTTCAAAACCAACTTGGGAAAACTGATTTTAAAACTGTGTTTTGATGGCAACTTTTATCTGTGATCCAAAGTTTTCAGCATTTTCCTTATAGTTTTCAAGATGTAAAAATTGAGTTGAAGAAATCTGTTGAGTTTCCATGGAAATGGTGCCAAGTAATTTTTTTTCTGTTCCTCAGGAAAATTCCTTGATTTAGCAATAGTGTAACTTCCTGGCAATCCCTTGGCAGTCGTGAACATAGGGCATCTGAAACGCTTATACTTTCAGTGGGAAAATAGTTGGCTCTCATAGTCTCTTTTCCTTCCAGTATATAGTAGAAGAATTAAATAGTTTCTTCAACCTTCTTTAGAGAATCTGTCTGGTCCCTTTAGGAAATCTTGACTGATAAACATTTCATAAAAGGGGCTTGTTTGTTTTCTACCAAATAAAGAGATTATCATTGGTGAAGCATGTATTGCTTTTCCTATTATACCATGAAATCCCAGGATATTTGAAGAGTGTTCATCAACACGGGAATAAACAATTTTGATTGCTTAGTATGTCCTATGGACTGGATGGTCATAAATATTTTAAAAGGTTTAGACAAAACTGGTTGGACATGGAAAGTCTTTTTAGGCACTTAATTCTTTAATTTAAAAAAATTTACCAATTAGTCTCAGTTATCTTCTTTATCCAGATTGCAGAGTAATCAGGGAGGGTTTTGTTTGTTTGTTTGTTTTTGTTTTTGTTTTTTCAACATGTCATGAGTCTTATGTTCCTCTAGTCCTTGCAACTAGAACAATGTCCTTTTATGTTCTGCTAAATTACTGATGTCCAGAGTTAAAGAAGTCTAGGGAAACTGCTCTGAGGTGACTAATCAAAAACATTATTGAGAAGTTGGACGTAAGGCCGGCCGAGTAGCTCAGCTGATTATGAGCACAAGCTCTGAGCAACAGGATCACCGGTTCGATTCCCACATGGGCCAGTGAGCTGCGCCAGAGCTGAGCTGCTGCTGAGCTGCCAACAGGTGGCAGGATAGCTCAGCTTGTGAGAGTACATGCTCCTAACAACAAGGTTGCCGGCTGGACTCTTGCATGGGATGGTGGGTTATGCCCACCCGCAACCAAGATTGAACACAGCACCTTGAGCTCAGTGGCCGTGAGCTGCTGACGGGAGGCTGATGGCGACTGGACTTGGAGCTGAGCTAGCTGTGTCCCCCACAACTAAGATTGAAGGACAACAACTTGGCTGTTCACCTTTCCCAATTCCCCAACACTGTTTCCCTTCCCCAATTCCCCAATAAAATCTTTAAAAAAAAGAAGAAGTAGGATATAAATATCCAGAGAGAAAAAAAACTCATATGAAATTTGATTAAAATTTTCAGTATCTTATGCCTTAAAAATCTAGTAATTTTTGACCTTGAAGAAAATTAGGTCACAAGATATGGACAGATATTTTCCCAATAAAATATTTTATAATTATGTCCCAGTTTCCTTTCATCATTCTCTCCTCTTTTTTTTCTGGGTACAAGAAGGACTATTTTTCTATACATATGGTAGAAAAATCATCGGTCTCATCCAGGGTTCATGGATACTCACAACCTTTCCTTATATGGCTCTCTGTGGGAGAACCAGAAGGATAATTGATAAGATCAAGCATTCCAAGATCCCCTCATTACACTTGCTCCTTGTCACCTTCCTTTATCTCCTGTGGCCTTCTTCACATTTGCTTCTTAATTCTAACAGAATTTAATTAAAAGTATGATAATTGAATAATTTATTAAAATGTTTTAGGGAAATATCCTCTCAAAGAGCTCAAAGCATACTCTCTCCTTACTCTTTCTAAAGCTCTGTGGGGTATGTGGAGGAGGATGGAGAGGAAGAAATAGTCTTCTCTACTTTGTTTAATTCTTCTGTGACTGTTTGACCCTAATTAAACAATAATCTTATTTGGCGTTCTGCATTTATTTCTTAGGAGAGCTAGAGGCAAAGTGGGAGCATAATAGTAGATTTTAAAGATACATCTTTTCCCCAAATATGAAATAGGTACAAATGGAAAATTGTCCAGTAGAATTTTTTGCACTTAAATCTATAAGCAGAATATCCAAGTGGTTCATGGGAGGCTGGCAGTTCAGCTGTATCATATGCTGCATTCAAACACCATGTACTTCATTAGAAAAATGATCCAAGTACAACCGCGCTGCTGTGGGAAATGCCACTTGAAGTCATGTGTGAAGATCACTCAGTTTAGGGACACAGCCTCATTTGGAGGCTGATCCATGGTGTCCTGGGACCAGGTCCATTGAGGTTCTGTATTTACTAGCTCAGTAGGCATTAGAAGTTGGTTCAGGGGCTGGCCGAGTGGCGCGATGGTTAAGAACTGGCTTGGGATGCCAGAGGGCCCCGGTTCGGATCCCACATATGAGGGCCAGTGACACTGCCCTCCACAGCTAAGATGCTGAACAACAGCTCAATCTGGAGCTGGGCAGCCGTGAGTCGCCGGCGACGGCAGAGGCTGCAGCCCCTGTGGCAGTGGGTTGCCATGGGCTGCCGTGTGTAGCCAGCAGCCAGCAGCCAGCGTGAGCGGCCAGCAGCCGCGGTGAGCGGCCGTCCAGAAGCCTCTGCCTCGCCAGAGAAGAGCACAATGATGGTGCCAACTTGGGCCAGTGAAGCAACGTCCTCAACAACTAGACTGAAGAACAAAATGACAGCAACTTGTCTGTTCCCCTTCCCCCAATTCCCCAGCACTGTTCCCATCCCCCCAATTCCCCAATAAAATTAAAAAAAAAAAAAGAAGTTAGTTCAGTCAGTACCTAGCGAACTTCACAATGCCACCAAAGGAGACTGACTATGGGAGTGTTTAGTGGCTGCTGTGAAATAATTTTCTGGTTTCATTTTAATGTCTTTCTCAGTAATTTACTAATGACAATTTCAAGGTAATATTGTTTTGGACTGAAGTTATTTCAAAGGTGAGTTGAGGTTAAAAGTATCTGTACGTGCTCATTGATCAGCAGAGCCAGTCAATGTTACCTCCACCTCTGCCACCTTTTACATTTTTCAGTTTTGAAATTTAACCAAAGCCTTGTTATCAGGAAAAAAAATCATGATAAATAACCTGCTAGAGTCTCTCTTTTCAGTAGGAACCACCTGTGGCAGGGAGAATTGAGGGCAACTGCCTCCTTGTAGAGCAAGAGGAAAACAGTCTTGCTGTTTGAAATGTAGCTACAGTTTTCAGCTCTTCTCTGCATGACAAACAATTGCTCAAGAAATGGCGGATCAGAGGCAGCCAGATAGCTCAGTTGGTAAGAGTGAGAGCTCTGAACAGCAGGGCTGCCAGTTTGATTCCCACATGGGCCAGTAAGCTGCGCCCTCTACACCTAAGATTGTGAACAACGGCTCAACCTAGAGCTGGGCTGCCACGAGTGACCGGTGGCTGGTGTGAGCTGCCATTAGCTACTGTGAGCCATGGCTGTAGCAAGTGTGAGCAGCTGACAGCCCGCGAGAGCTGCCGTGAGCGGCCAGCTGATGGCTGGCAACCAACTGCCTCAGCTGGGTAGAGAGCAATGCTCATAATACCAACATGGGTCAGCAAGCGGTGTCCTCCACAACGAGACTGAGAACAACGGCTTGACTCGGAGGTGGGGGATGGGAGGGTGGACCAAGTGCTGAAGGCTGGAGAATAGTGGGAATTCAATATACAGCACAGAAAACACATGCTGGTCTCAGTTCTGGGGCAAGCAGTCATCTCCTCTTTGAACCATGTAACTTCCAGAGGCTTCTCTCTATGAAAGCATGGTCTCTGATGTATGTTAGAGAATTTGTCTTACTTGACCTTCCTAGAGCCCTGACAATATCATCACCTCCACAAATATTCTCATGAGGCCATTTCTTGCCTTTTTAAATTAAAATATTTCTCTTGCATTAATCTTATTATGGCAAAATTATATTTGGGTAAGGCACTAAGTTAAGTGTAAAATTAATCCATATTTACTTCTGTCCCAGGAGACTTTATTAAGTATTTATATGACTTCTTTAACTCTTACTTAGAGATTATTCAATAAACTGAAGTTCGTGTCAGTACCTTGTTTCTTAGTACCATGGAATTTGTCACCATCAGATTGTCTTCCGGTTGCCTTTTGTTGAAACACTGTAAAAAAAATATAGTACGTTATTTACTGAACATAAACATAAAAAACAAACAAACTGTGGAAGTTTCCAAAAAACAAGAATGCAACACATCATTTTCCTTAGTAACAATTCCTGAACTGTATTATTTTTGAGTAGGAGGATTATTAAATTTACAATTTTCTCTTTTGTGCAGCTTATCAGTCATTTCAAAAAGCATTTTCTAGTGACATCAGAAACATGGCACCAAGATGGGTTCCCTTTGATCTCTCCCCTTGAAGTTACAACTAGTTAATAACTATAATTCAACAGAGGATTCCCTACACCACACACAAATATGCCTGAGAGATCTGCACATCAAAACATCTAAAGGTGGGCAAATTGGGGTGAACAGGGGAGGAGAGAAGGGAGAAGTGCAGAGATGAGGGTGGTGGGACGCAGCCCAGCGCTCACTGCAGTCGCGGGAGAGGGAAGGATTGAGACTACTGCAGGTGCACTCTCTGTGGCCTGGAGCTATCCTGCCTGAGTGATCAGTATATAATATGGCTGAACCCAGCGATTGGGGCAGAGGCCTCAGGGCAAAGACCAAATATAGAAGTGCTACAACTGTGGTCTAACATCCCTCACTGCCAGACAAAAAACAAAGCCATGGAGCCTGGCTGCCTCCCCTCATCCTTGCAGAGCTCTTCTCCTCAACACCCTCCCAGGGCTAGCAGCAGGTCCCAGAACAAACGGTGGCAGTGTCAGATTAAAGAACAGAATATTTGCAACCCTGATAACTGGAGAGGCAGTTGGTGAGTGGCAGACACACACTGCAGCTAATTCCAGAGACAAGGGAGGAGATATAGGGGTGAGGCAGCTGTGGTCTGACAGTCACCATTACTCAGAGGATAGCAAAGACACAAACACACCAGCAGCCTCTCCCAGCTCTCCCCACCCCCACTTTTCTGAACTTAGCAGAGGCACCCAGGACTACTGAAGTACATAGCTCTGCATCTGGCTGCAGAGGCTGCACTAGGATTTCAAGGGCCAGAACCCCATCACCCACCACATCCTCTCATGGGGGTGGTGCCCAGAGACTGAGATGACCTGCTCAGACAGGAGATGCCCACCTCCACAGTAAACCTTCCACCGCAAGAAACTGGAACTGAGCAAAAGAAAATAAAATGCTCCTGAGGTACCTAGTGGAAAACAAAAGAAAGACCTCTTCATATCAACCTGCGCCAGAATTCATTCCCTTAGATACCCAGGAAGAGAAATAATCCATCAATTACTATGAATAAAGAAGGTAACAAGGCAGCTCATAAAAAAAATCCATAAAATAAACTTAAAGACATAGAAATATGTGACTTAAATGACAGAGAATTCAAGGTTGAAGTTCTGAAAAAAACTCAATAGATGCAAAAAAACTCAGACAGGCAGTTTAATGAACTCAGAAATAAAATGAATGAACAAAATGAATACTTTACCAAAGATAATGAAACTTTAAAAAAGAACCAAGTAGGGCTGGCCAAGTGGCTCAGTTGGTTAAGAGTTGGCTTGGGAGCTCAAGCTCTGAGCAGCAGGGCCGCTGGTTCAGTTCCCACATGGGCCTGTGACGCTGCACCCTGCGTCAGATTGTGAACAACAGCTCGACCTGGAGCTGGGCTGCTGTGAGCGGCCGTGAGCGGCCGTCCAATGGCCAGCTAGCGAATACCTCAGCCGGGAAGAGCACAATGATCATAATACCAACATGGGCCAGTGAAGCGACGTCCTCCACAACTAGACTGAAGAACAAAAGGACAGCAACTTGTCTGTTCCCCTCCCCCAATTCCCCAATAAAAAAATCTTTAAAAAACCAGAAAAACAAACAGAAAAACCAAACAAGTAGAAATTATGGAATTGAAGATTTCAATAAAGAGATGAAATAGTGAAATTAGGAAATAGAGCTGACCAGGTGGAGGAAAGAATTATTGATATCAAAAACAGAAATCTGGGGCCAGTCGAGTGGCGCAATGGTTACGAACTGGCTTGGGATGCCAGAGGGCCCCGGTTCAGATCCCACATATGAGGGTCAGTTACACTGCCCTCCAAAAAAACAAAACAAAACAAAACAAAAAAACAGAAATCCGGAAATGATGCAGATAAAAGGAGAGAGAGACTTCAGAGTTAAAAGAAATGAAAGAACTCTATAAGAACTATCTGATTCCATCAGAAAGAGCAATATAAGAATAATTCGTGCACCAGAGGGGAAAAGAAGGAGAAGGGCACAGAGTCTATTCAAACAAATAGTTGATGGTAACTTCTCAAACCTGTGAAAAGAACCGGATCCTTGAACCCAAGAAGCAAATAGAACACACAATTACCTCAATCCTAAGAGGCTTTCTCCAACGTACATTATATTGAAACTGTCAAAAATTAATGACAAAGAAAGAATTCTCAAGGCAGCCAGAGAAAAGAAGATGGCATCCTAAAAAGGAAAGCCCACTAGATTATCATCAGATCTTTCAGCAGGAACTCTACAAGCCAGGAGGGAGTAAAATCAAATGATCACACTATTGAAAGAAAGAAATTGCCAGCCAAGAATAATATATCCAGCAAAGTTATCCTTTAGTTTTGAAGGAGGAATAAAGACATTTCCAGATATACAGAAGTTGAGGGATTTGTCCATGACAAGGCCTGCATTATAGGAAATATTGAAGAGGCTATTCTACCTGAAACAAAAAGACAAAAGGATACAAAATTATGAGTAAGATTACTGACAGACAGAAGCAGGAAATGGCAACCCCTACATTATACACTTAAACATAACATAATGGGTAAAGAAGATAAAAACATTAAAAAAAAAGAGAAGAAGACAATTTGCTATTGCAACTCAGAAATAAGCTCACAGCATAAATAGGGATAATTTATGACAACAAAATATAAAAGAGGAGGGGGTAAAATTTGAATTTGCAAAGGGGAATGGAGATAAAATGCATGCTAAAGAAAAATATGAAACTTTCTTTTACATAAACGTAACGGTAACCACTGGAAAAAAAATTCCTGAACTGAGACATGTGACATAAAAGAAAAGGCAAAAAAAATCATAGAATACCCCCAAACTAACATATTAGGTTGGTGCAAAAATAATTGTGGTTTTGGACCATGGATTTTAAATCATTATAACTAGTCTCAAACACATCTTTTTAATCAAAATAGAAACCATTACAATCAACACATTTTTTGCCAATGAGAAATAAGTTTGTTCACTCCTGTAGCATAAAAATCCTTGCTTCGAGATTCGACGAGCTCTTGGAAAGCATTTTCTGCATGCTGCTGGTTGTGGAAGTGTTTTCCCTGCAAAATGTTGTCGAGATGCTTGAAGAAGAGGTAGTTGGCGAGAGGTCAGGTGAATATGGTGGATGGGGCAAAACTTCGTAGCCCAATTTGTTCAACTTTTGAAGCGCTGGTTGTGTGACATGAGATTGAGATTTGCGGAGAAGAATTGGGACCTTTCTGTTGACCAATGCTGGCTGCAGGCATTACAGTTTTTGGTGCATCTCATCAATTTTCTGAGCATACTTTTCAAATATAATGGTTTTTCTGGGATTCAGAAAGCCGTAGTGGATCAGGCCAGCAGCAGAGCACCAAACAGTGACATTTTTTTGGTGCTAGTTTGGTTTTTGGAAGTGCTTTGGAGCTTCTCAGCCCAACCACTCTGAGTTGGTCACTGCCGGTTGTTGTATAAAATCCACTTTTCATCACATGTCACAATCCGATCAAGTAATGGTTCGTTGTTGTGTAGAGTAAGAGAAGACAACACTTCAAGACGATGGGTTTTTTTTTATTTGTGGTCAGCTCATGAAGCACCCATTTATTGAGCTTTTTCACCTTTCCAATTTGCTTCAAATGCCAAATGACCATAGAATGGTCGACTTTGAGTGTTTTGGCAACTTCTTGTGTAGTTGTAAAAGGATCAGCTTTGATGATTATTCTCAATTGGTCATTGTTTACTTTCGATGGTTGGCCACTATGCTCCTCATCTTCAAGGCTCTAGTCTCCTTTGAAAAACTCCTTGAACTACCACTGTACGTTCATTAGCAGTTCCTGGGCAGTGTCGTTGATGTTGAGTTGTCTCCGCTGCTTTACGACCCATTCTGAACTCAAATAAGAAAATCGCTTGAATTTTCTTTTTGTCTAACATCATTTCCATAATCTAAATTACATATAAAAAAACAGCAAATAAGTCAATAGCAAAAAAAACATAAAATGAGAAATGCGTGTAAAATGATGTATAACATAACCACATTTATTTAAGAATCAAAGGCAAATTTCCACAATGCAAAAACTGCAATTATGTTTGCACCAACCTAATAGCAAACAGAAACACAAAGGCAAAGAAACAATGGAGACACCAAGATACCACAAAACAAGAGATAAAATGGCTATAGGAAATCCTCATATATCAATAATTACCCTAAACTCAAATGGACTGAACTCACCAATAAAAAGGCACTGAGTAGGAGACTGGATCCAAAACCAAAACCCAACCGTATGCTGCCTTCAAGCGATGCATCTCAGCTGCAAGGACAAATATGGACTCAAAGTGAAAGGGTGGAAAATAATACTCCAAGCAAATGGTATCCAGAGAAAAGCAGGTGTACCATATTTACATCTGATGAAACAGACTTCAGGTTGAAAAAGGTAACAAGAGACAAAGGTGGACATTTTATAATGAGAAAGGGACAATACAACAAGAAGACATAACATTTATCAATATATATATGTTCCTTATCAGGGAGCAACAAAGTATATAAAGAAACTACTAACAGAGCTAAAGGGAGACACTGACAAAAACACAATTATAGTAGGAGATCTAAATACACCATTGACAGTTATGGATAGATCATCCAAACAGAAAATCAAGAAAATAGCCTTAAATGACAAATTAGACCAAAGAGACATAATTGACATTTACAGAGTCTTTCATTCTAGAACACCAGACTATACACTCTTTTCTAGTGCACATGGAACATTCTCAAGGATGGAACATAAGATGGGACAAAAACAAGCTTCAGCAAATTTAAGAAGGTTGAAATCATACCAGGCATATTCTCTGACTACAGTGCTTTGAAATTGGATATCAACTGCAAAAAGAAAGTGGGAAAAACCACAAATATGTGGAGATTAAACAACATGCTACTAAAGGATGACTGGATCAAAGAAGAAATAAAAGCAGAGATCAAAATATTACATGGAAACAAATGAGAATGAAAATACATCACATCAAAATTTATCAGATACTGCAAAAGCAATATTTAGAGGGAAAGTTATATCATTACAGGCCTATCTCAAGAAACAAGAAAAATCCCAAATAAAGCAACTAATATCACCTTGTAAAAATATTACAAAAGGAAGAAAAAATGAAACCCAAAGTCAGCAGAAGGAAGGAAATAATAAAAATCAGAGCAGAACTAAATAAATAGAGAACAAAAAAAAAAAGAAAAAATTAATGCAACAAAGAGCTGGTTGTTTCAAAAGATTAATGAAATTGACAAACCCCTTGCTACACTCACTAAGGAAAAAAGAGAAAAGACACAGATAAACAAAACCAGAAATTAAAGAGAAGTTACAACAGATGCCACAGAAATACAAAGGATCATACAAAATATACTATGAAAGACTATATGTCACTAAATTCAATAACCTAGAAGAAATGGACAAGTTCTTAGAAATATATAACCTTCCTAAACTGAATCACGAAGAGCTGGAAAATCTAAATATACAGATCAACAGTAAGGAAATTGAAACAATCATCCAAAACCTCCTCAAAAGTAAAAGTCCAGGACCAGATGGTTTCACTAGTGAATTCTACCAAACATTCAAAGATGATTTAATACCTGTCCTACTCAAACTCTTCCAAAAAATTGAAGAAGAGGCAATACTTCCTCACTCATTTTATGAGGTCAACATTACCCTGATACTAAAACCAGGTAAGGATAATACACAAAAAAGAAAATTACACACCAACAACTCTGATAAATACAGACACAAAATCCTAAACAGAATACTAGCAAATCGAATACAATACATTAAAAAGATTATACATCATGATCAAGTAGGGTTCATTCTAGGGACACAAGGGTGGCTCAACACATGCAAATGGATCAATATGATACACCACATTTTATTTTTATTTATTGTTTATTGTTTATAAACAAAATAAAAGATAAAAATCATATGATCATATCAATAAATGCAGAAAAAGCATTTGACAAGATATAACATCAATTTATGATTAAAACAATGAAATGGGTATAGCAGGAGAGTACCTCAACATAATGAAGGCCATATATGACAAATCCTCAGCTAATATCACACTGAATAGTGAAAAACTGAAAGCTTTTTCTCTAAGATCAAGATCAAGACAGTGATGGCCCCCATCACCACTGTTATTCACCATAGTTTTGAGAGTCCTAGCCAGTACAATCATGCAAGAGAAAGAAATAAAAGGCATTCAAATTGGGAACGAAGAAGTTAAATTGTCACTTTTTGCAGATAAAATGATTCTTTATATAGAAACCCTAAAGACTCTACCCAAAAACTATCAGAAAGAATAATCAAATACAATAAAGTTGTAGGATAAACAATCTATGTACAAACATCCATTGCATTCTTTCATAGTAACAATGAATTTTTAGAAAAAACAAAAAGAAAAATACCAATTCCTTTTGCAATTGCAACAAAAAGAATAAAATACCTAGGAATAAGCTTACAAAGGATGTGAAGGACCTATATTGAAAACTGTAAGATGTTATTAAAAGATATTGAAAAAGATACAAAGAAATGGAAAGATATTTCATGTTTGTGGACTGGAAGAATCAACAGAGTTAAAATGGCCATATTACCCAAAGCAATATGCAGATTTAATGCAATCCCCATCAAAATCCTGATGACATTTTTCAAAGAAACAGAACAAAAAATCATCAGATTTGTATGGAATCACAGAAGATCTCAAATAGCCAAAGCAATCCTAAGAAAAAAGAACAAGGCTAGAGGTATCATACTTCTTGACTTGAACTTGTACTACAAAGTGACAATAGTCAAAACAGCAAAGTACTTGCAGAAAAACAGACACGTAGACCAGTGGAATAGAATTGAGAACCCCAAAATAAACCCACATATATATGGGCAGATAATTTTCAACAAAGGAGCCAGAAATATCCAATGGAGAAAGAAAATCCTCTTCAATAAATGATGCCAGGGAAATTGGAAAGCCACCTGCAAAAGAATGAAACTAGACTGCTATCTGTCACCTTATACCAAAATTAACACAAAATGGCTCAAAGACCTAAACCTAAGACCTGAAACAATAAATTGCATAGAAGAAAGCATAAATGCTAAACTTATGGAGCTTGGTCACAGAGAGGATTTTATAATTCAATCTCAAAGGCAAGGGAAATAAAAGCAAAAATAAACAAGTGAGACTAAGTATGTCAAATTAAAAAGCTTCTGAATTGCAAAAGAAACCATCAACAAAACAGAGGCAACCAACTGAAAGGGAGAAGATATTTGCACACAACACCTCTGATAACAGGCTAATATCCAAAATATATAAAGAACTCATACAACTCAACAACAAAAAAACAAACAATCCAATTAAAAAATAGGCAGAAGACCTGAACAGACACTTCTTCCAAGAAGACATACAAATGGCCAACAAATGTATGAAAAAATTCTCAGCTTCCCTACCTATCAGGGAAATGCAAATCAAAACCATGAGATACCAACTCACACCTGCTAGAATGGCTATTATCAACAAGACAAAACAAATGTTGGAGAGGTTGTTGAAAAAAAGCAACACCAAGACTGCTGGTGGGAATGTAAATTTGTACAGCCATTATGGAAACAGTATGGAGGTTCCTTAAAAAATTAAGAATAGAATGACCATATGACCCAGCAATCCCTCTTCTGGGTATTTACTCAAATAGCCTGAAGACATTTATCCATAGAGATATATGTACTCCTATGTTTATTGCAGCATTATTTACAATGGTCAAGACATGGAAACAACCAAAGTATCCTTTGGTAGATGATTGGATAAAGAAGATGTGGTACATATACACAATGGAATACTACCCAGCCATGAGAAAAGATGAAATACTGCCATTTGCAACAACACGGATGGATGTTGAGATGTTATGCTAAGTAAAATAAGCCAGATGGAAAAAGTTGAGAACCACATGACTTCACTCATATGTGGGATACAAAACTGCAAGCAACAAACAAATAAGATAAACAAACAAAGAAACAAAAACTCATAAACACAGCTTAGTGGTTACCAGGGTAATGGGGGAGAGGGGCGGTAGAAGAGGGTAAATTGGATCAAATATATGGTGATGGAAGAAGAACTGACTCTGGGTGGTGAACACACAATGTGATATGTAGATGATGTATTATGTAATAGAATTGTACACTTGAAACCTATATAATTTTACCAACCAATGTCACCCCAATAAGTTTAATAAAAGTTAAAAAGTAAATTAATTTAAAAAAAGAAATAATAAAAAGTGAAAAATATTTAAATAAATACAACTATAAACTGGCAAAAAAAAAGCACATTTTCTTTGGGCAGAGTAGTGTAATGCTGATGAATGCCTCATAAAACTATTTAAATCAAGATGTGATTCCATTTTGATATTAGGTAAAGAAGTATAAAAGCTGCATTTTGTTAAAAGTGGTAAATGTTAAAATCACATGAAAAATTCCATTTGCACAGAAATTACTCATGCTGACTTCTTGGTGATAAGCAAGGATAATGACTGTTTCTTTTAAAACGGATGAAAAGGATGCTGTATTTCACAGATGTAATAATAAAAAAGACACTTTATTCTTGCATCATCTAGCTGGACCTCAGAACTTTAAAGCAGTTTATTCGAATTACTTCATTATTTGAAAAGTGCTTTGTTCTCATTTATTATTTCTCACACGAAATTCTATGAGACAAGTCAGCATTACTCACCCTGTCTTGCAGATGAAAGATAAAATTGATTGTTTAATATTTATTGAGCACCCACAAAGTTCCGTATAGCTTCTGGCATTTGTTAATGAAAAAGTCTGTACCCTTTACAGCTTGACTTTAGAAATTGAACATCGCAAAGTTCCATTTATATTTTATGGGTAGTTTGAATTACGGGGTTTGGGAACTGGAAAAAGGCATTGGAGATTTATTCCTGCCTCATAGATGAGAGAGGTGGAAGTAACTAACTTGTAAAATGGCTAAGTAATTTTGCAATGACCCTGGAACTGTTGTTAGTAGAGATGTGATTTAGACCCTCAGGCCTTGAACTTCAATCCATTGCTTGGCTCTTTACTACACCGCTACTCCTTCTCTTCCATAATTATTTCTGTTTAAAGATAAAGAAGGAGCTAGAGGGAGGGGATGAAAAAGAACCTTAGAGTGATTCCAACATGCTTGTGTAGCTTATTCTTCTTAGCAGCTCACCAGGATTTCCTGGGATAATCAGGCTGAGGTATGTGGGAGTTAGAGGGTTCCAGCCCCGTGGTGCTTGACCTCTGCGATTGGGATACACGTCCCAGCAGTTATCCTGGATCTCTGTCTTTGGTTTTAATATTCTTTACACCAACCTAATATCAAGGTCATATTTGCGGTTACTCCAGATGACATGTTTTCAAATTTACAAAGTTCCCTAAATCATATCAAATCAATAATTATTTATTAAGCATGTATATTTTCCCGGCTCTTGTTGAGGGAGCGTGCTCTATGCTCTACTCTCCTCTTTCAAACAAGAGAGAAGCAAAGATAGTTTCAAAGTATGATGTGTTTAAGGAAAATTATACACATGAAATAATATTTCTGGTTGAAAATCAATTTTGCGCCTCAAGTTAGTATTTGGAAAACATGCTAAATATAACTTACTGGCAAGTTCTAGGTTTTTGGCTTACATTTTTTCTAAAATAAAATATACTGATAGATACATGGCCTGTGGATATATTTTAGGATATAAATTTTTATAAGTGGTGCTTGAATTTTTTCATTGGCTAGTTCTAAAACTCTTGAAAAAATGAAACACTTTTGAAATTTTAATAACAAGCAGTCACTTTTTCCACAATATTGTTAAGATAATAACTGAGACTGTTTACATACAAAAAAAACTGTAGTTTGGCATCAGTAATGTGGGAAATAATCTGAATCCAAAGAGAAAGTCAGAAAATAAATTCTCCAAATAAAAAGTAGATTAATTGGTAAGTTTTAGGAATTCTGCTGAATTTTGATGCTACAGAGAACTTGGAAATAGATTCATTTTTCCAGCTATTTGATATCAATTTGTTAAAGAGCACTTTACACCCCACATAAACAATATTTAATTGACATATGTTCTGTTGACAACAAATCCCCAGCCTTTATGAAATACAGTAAGTGTTAAATAAACACTTCGTTTCAGTCTGTAGATTAAGAAGTTATAAGTACTGGGCGGGCCGAGTGGCTTGTTGGTGAGAATTGGCTTGGGACGCCAGCTCTGAGGAGCAGGATCCCAGTTTGGATCCCACATGAGGGCCAGTGACACTGCACCCTCTACAGCTAAGATGGTGAACAACAGCTTGGCCTGGAGCTGGGCTGCCGTGAGTCGCCTGCGAGTTGCGGGTTGTGGTAGAGCTGCAGTGGGCTGCCGTAAGTTACCGTGAGCGGCCGGCAGCTGCCGTGAGCTGCCATGAGCGGCCATCCAATGGCCGGCGACTGATCTGCCTCAGCGGGGAAGAGCACAGTGATCATGGTGCCATCGTGGGCCAGTGGAGTGACATCCTCCACAACTAGACTGAAGAGCACAGGGACAGCGACTTGTGTGTTCCCCTTCCCTGATTCTCCAACGTTGTTCCCCTCCTCCAATTCCCCAATAAAATCTTAAGAAAAAAAAAAGAAGTTATAAATACTGTATTTATTTATTGTTAGATTTCACCAGGACTTATAGTTGAAACACCTGGGACAGGGTGGAGGATTAGGGTGGGAAAGCAAGAGGTTCTGAGTAGGATGGTTATGAAAGTGCTAACAACTTTTTATTAGGCTGGTGCAAAAGTAATTGCGGTTTTTTTCATTGTTGAAATTTGCCTTTGTTATTGGAATACATTCTTAAATAAGTGTGGTTATGTTACCATCATTTTAATGCACATTTCCTGATTTATGTTTTTTTGCTAATGACTTATTATTTGCTGTTTATTTTATATGTATTTTAGACTATGGAATTGATTTTAGACAAAAAGCAAACTCAAGCGATTTTTTTATTTGAGTTCAAAATGGGTTGTAAAGCAGTGAGACAACTCAAAACATGAACAGCACATTTGGCCCACGAATTGCTAACAAATGTACAGTGCAGTGGTGGTTCAAGAAGTTTTGCAAAGGAGATGATAGCTTTGAAGATGAAGAGCGTAGTGACCAGCCATCGGAAGTTGACAACGACCAACTGAGAGCAATCATTGAACTAATCCTCTTATAACTACATGAGAAGTTGCCAAAGAACTCAACGTCAGCCACTCTATGGTCATTTGGCATTTGAAGTAAATTGGAAAGGTGAAAAAGCTTGATAAGTGGGTGCCTCATGAGCTGACCGCAAATAAAAAAAATCGTTGTTTTGAATTGTCATCTTCTCTTATTCTACGCAATAACAATGAACCATTCTTCAATCGAATTGTGACGTGCAATGAAAATTGGATTTTATATGATGACTGGTGATGACCAGCTCAGTGGTTGGACCTTGACAAAGCTCCCAAAGCCAAACTTGAATAAAAAAAAAAGGTCATGGTCACTGTTTGGTGGTCTGCTGCCGGTCTGATCCACTATAGCTTTCTGAATCCTGGTGAAATCAGTGCATTTGAGAAGTATGCTCAGAAAATCGATGAGATGCACCGAAAACTGCAATGCCTGTAGCCGGCATTGGTCAAGAGAAAGGGCCCAATTCTTCTCTACAACAATGCCCTACCACACATACACAGCCAATGCTTCAAAAGTTGAACAAATTGGGCTATGAAGTTTTGCCTCATCCACCATATTCACCTGACCTCTCACCAATCGACTACCACTTCTTTAAGCATCTCGACAACTTTTTGCAGGGAAAACACTTCCACAACCAGCAGGATGCAGAAAATGCTTTCCAAGTGTCAAATCCCAAAGGACGTGTTTTTATGCTACAGGAATAAACAAACTTTGTTTTCATTGGCAAAAAATGTGTTGATTGTAATGGTTCTTATTTTGATTAGTAAAGATGTGTTTGAGCCTATTTATAAATGACTTAAAATTCACAGTCGGGAACCGCAATTACTTTTGCACCAATCTAATAAAAGCAGGATGTGAACTAAGCCATGCCCTATAGTACAAGGGTCCTCTGTACCTGTAAAACCTTCCTTGAAATTCCCTCTGAACTCTCCTCCAGCTGCACCTTTTACAACTGGACCCTTCCTTTGACCTACATACAAGCCTCATATCTTTACAAAAACCCAATAAGCAATTAGCCTATTGTCAAACACGCTTTCTCATTGCTATGAAAATGAGGAGGTGTTTTTGAACATGAGGTAATCTTGGAAAATACCTACTTAACTTGTTTCCTGACGGAAGAGCTAGCCCGTCAAATGATCACTGATGCAAACATTCATACAAAGGACACATACTCTGCTATTAGCCTTGGGAAAAGAATAGAGAGATGTAAAATGCTGGAATTCCTTAATCTTTCTTTATATAATAAATATTAGCGGAAACAATTTAAATTGCTTCCACCAGTGAAACCTTTGCTCTAAAAAGCTTTATATACTTTATATTCACCTCGTTCACCCATACAACCTTTATAAGAGATAAACATAAAATCCATGATATGATAAAAACTGAGCATTGGGTTATGGGTCACTTTGATTTATATATGAAAGTATGTATTTTTGTACAAGCAGATTTGTGGTAAGCAAAATGAGAGTCTGTTTTAACATATAGTAATTGAAAAAAAAAACTATATACCAGAATGCTAATCACCTTGGTACAGCAGAAGGGGTACAGTTTTGTCTTAATATTAACAACATGTGTAGCATAGGAAAATGGCTTTGCCCTCCCAGGCCTTTATTTATTATTATTATTATTTTTATTTTTAAAGATTTTATTGGGGAATTGGGGAAGGGGAATAGCCAAGTTGTTGTCCTTCAGTCTTAGTTGTGGAGGGCAGAGCTAGCTCAGCTCCACGTCCAGTCTCTATCCAGCCGCCCGTCAGCAGCTCACGACCGCTGAGCTCAAAGTGCCCTGTTCAATCTTAGCTGCGGGTGGGCGTAGCCCACCATCCCATGTGGGAGCTGAACTGGAAACCTTGTTGTTAGGAGCACATGCTCTCGCCAGCTGAGCCATCCTGCTCAGGCGCAGCTCACTGTCCCATGTGAACTGAACCAGCAACCCTGTTGCTTAGAGCTTGCGCTCTTAACCAACTGAGCCACTCATCCAGCCCCTCCCAGGCCTTTATCTTGCCAATAAAGTTAGGGCATAGATGAGATAATCTCTAATGTCTCAGTTAGCTCTGACATTCTAAGATGCTATCAATCATTGTCTCCCAAGCCATTCCAGGCCAAACTGTGCCTGAATAAATTTGTAAGTGAGTATGAATTTGAACAAAATGCTATGTTTTGAGGAAGAGATTAGTTTTGCTGGGGGCTTAGACTAATAGGAAAACTAGAAATTTAAATCATAGACCAATGTTATTTTTTTTATAACATATGGAAATGATCCTGTCCCTAAGTGTTTGAATTATTGGAAGATACTGTTTTGGACCACATTTGACCATATTCATGTCCAAATAATGCTATCAAGGCAATTATGACACATCAACTTTGATGACTCTCTGCCCCAGTGAAATCTAATTTTTCTCTTCCTACCTAAAATTGGAATTTGAGATGAAAGAAAAATGAATGCATTATTAGTAGTTATCACTGCCTTTAAACATTAAAAAAAAGTCCATAGCAAAAGTAAAACAATTTTTGGGGTTCAAAATAATCTCAACAAATACAAATTTCCCAAATATCACCCCTATTTACTTTAAATATTGGCTAAATGACTTCTGCAAAATTTTCTCTAGAAAAGAAATGACATGGAATGGAAAAAATTAGCATAGTATTAAATATTCAAATCATTAAGCAAAACAGAATGATCAGAACAGCAGAGGAGGATGAGGTGAGATATAATGAATTCTCTTGCACTATTTGTCTTTTCAGGCTGCTTCTGCAAGAACATTCTTCATGTCAACCTCATCTGCAGCTTATTTCAAGCAAAGGAACCCTTCCAGAGCTGCCCTTTTTAGAAAGTCTGATAAAGCTTGTTTGGAATTATTTTACAAGTGGCTAAGGTAATGGAAAGTCTGTGCAATAGCTCAATGCATTCATAAAGATATGAATTATAAACGACAAACCCCTGGATGTTCCATGCCCTTTAGAAGTATAAAACGAAATGTTGTTTAGAGATATGTGCTTATCGCCGATGATCATTCTTGAAACTAGGGATTCGACATACAATAAAATATATAGATCTGTACTGTGCTCTGGGTTCTTAGGAAATGATACTGTACAGGTAGCAGCAGTGCATTTATTATTCACTCAACAAACTTTCATTAGGTTGGGCAGTTCAGTGCTGTGCTAGGTGCTGAGGCTGCAAAGATATGTTAGACCGAGGCATCATTTCCATACTGTCCTCCCTTTCTATGTGTTCATTTAAGCTAAGGTCAAAAGTGTCATTAGTGTGTACTGATGAGAGAGGACAGAGATGAAAAACATCGGAAAGGCAAAGGTCAAAAGGCGGTCTTTGTAGCCTTACTCTCCCTACCTTATTCCCCCCATTTGCACCCTATGAAAGCTAATTCCAACAAAGGAGAATGAGGTAAAGAAAAGCAATATAAACAACTTCTTAGTCTAGCCAGTAAAGGTAGGGGACAGTACGTTCTAACCCTATAAATAGTCAAACTGGGAACTCAGAGAATAGGTGTATCCTCTTTGCAAATTGACTAAAATATATTGAGCACTCCAGTAAGCTCAAACCCACCATTTCATTCTGCTGGCAATAAGTTACATGTTGATTTGAACAAATTTACCAAACACAGGTCACCACATTTGAATAGGCACACTGTGGGGAGGGGTGGTGGTGGCCACTGATAGTCACATCAGCCACATAATATGGTCTTTCACCTGAAAATAGTTTATTGCAGACATTTAGAGTCAAGAGTTGTGGCTTTTTTTGGGGGGGAGGAGGAGTGGGAGGAGAATATATAAATAGCAGCCAGCACATATGAGGTCACTGATGTGGTTACAGTTTACTCTTGAGATTGATAGAGGTGGAAAGTTGGAAAGCACATATCTACATGAAGGAAAATGGCATAGAAATTCTAACTCAATGGTGATACCAATGAATGCTTTGGTTTCCTAAGGAGAAACTGTTAATGTTCTTTCCAATTTGTAATGAAAACTTTAAGTCTGACAAGAGTGCTCCCATAAAAATCCCTCCCAAACAAGAAAATCTAACTATAACTTCTTTTTTTTATCTCTAAAGAACTTAATTTTTACTAGAGTAGAATACAAACTGTTTTTATTTGCATATTTATTATTTTTTTATGCAAATAGGAATATTTATATTCTAGAAATGTTCCTTACCCAGGAAGTTGGGACATTCAGAGACAAACACACACACACAGAGAGAGAGAGAGAGAGAGAGAGAGAGAGAGAGAGAGAGAGAGAGCAGTTGGTTTGTAAAATTCTGTGTGATTAGAGCTTGAGGCCATCATAATGAGTTCATTAGCAAAATCTCCACTCTGCCACTGGGCAAACAGGACCTTCTTCCTCTTTTTACTAGGCCGGCCACAGGTATTGAACACCTATTGCTTGCATAGAATTGGACCAGGAGTCTGTCTCTTCCCATACGATTTCAATCAGACTCATTGCTTGACTTTACTTTTTGACCATAGGTAGCCAATAAGGACATGATATACGAGTGTGCCTAAATGTAGATATTACTCTAGTAACATCCTTAGTAATTTTCCGTATTGTTTCAAGAAGTGGTTTGGGTTGTTAGAAAGTCACTGCAATACTCTAGAAACTATGATGAATTCACCTTTTGATTCATGCTTAGTGATCATCAAAAGCAATTTCTGTTTTTTCTTTTTCCTGTAGCAGGAAATATTGCTAGCCTGAGAAGTAACAAGTAGGATGTGGTCATGTTCACTTTGAACAAACATTAAATACTAGTTCTGTTAATAAGATTCAAACCATTAGAAGACTGAAAATTTCTATATATTCAGATTGAAAATAAATTATACGTAGATGGATAATTTGAAAAGAAAAAGGCTGTGTCCACTTGTTCTATGCAGTGTTCAACATTGGTAGTTAATAATTTAGAAACATCATGCAAGATGATGTATTGGCATATGAAACACAAAGGAAAGAGCAAAAGGCATATTATTGGGAAGATATGATAAGTCCTGTGTCATCTCTCCATCTACCGCATCTTTCGTTATAGTGACTACCATTTCTGTATCCTACTCTGTGACAGCTACTGTACATATGTCATACAGTTTAGTTTTCATGAAAACTCTCTGAAGTAGGTATTATCATTCCTTTTTAAAATTAAACTAATGAAGCAAGGCTATAAAACTTGCATAGTTACACAACTTTTAAGTGGCTCTGTCATAATTCAAATTCAGTTTTATCTGGCTTCACAATAAATATGAATTTCACTCTACCATGCTGTCGGGCCCCGCAAGGGGGCAGTACCCAGTGGACCAAGCCCACAGAGCACCTTATTTTTCTCTAACACCTACATATATAGAGTAAAAAAGATGCATACATTAAAAGTGCTGGTGAGGGCTGGCCGAGTGGCGCATTGGTTAAGAGCTGGCTTGGGACGCCAGAGGGCCCCGGTTCGGATCCCACATATGAGGGATAGTGACACTGCCCTCTAGAGCTAAGATGCTGAACAACAGCTCAACCTGGAGCTGGGATGCCGGGAGTTGCCAGCGACGGTGTGGGCTGCAGCCCCTACTGCAGTGGGTTGCCATGGGCTACCGTGTGTAGCCAGCAGCCAACAGCCAGCATGAGTGGCCAGCAGCCACCGTGAGCGGCCGTCCAGAAGCTGGCGACTGATCTGCCTCGCTCGGGAAGAGCGCAATGATGGTGCCAACTTGAGTCAGTGAAGCAACGTCCTGCACAACTAGACTGAAGAACAAAAGGACAGCAACTTGTCTGTTCCCCTTCCCCCAATTCCCTAATAAAAAATCTTAAAAAAAATAAATAAAAGTGCTGGTGAAACCATTGTAAATTTAGGAAATGTAAAATGAGGAAAAAGACAATTTGTGCAGAAAGCTATTCGATGCATCCATGATTTCATTTTCAAATGACTATTCTCTGAAGTATTCAAATGTTTACTGTGTCTTAAAATGGAAACAACCCATGGCATGGATTCTCAACCTAAGCCCTAGCGACATTTTGGATTGGATAAATTTTTTTGTGGTGGGGCGTGTCTTGTGCATTGTAGGATGCTTAGCAGCATCCCTGGCCTCTCTGTGCTGCATGCCAATAGTAGTGTCCCAGTCATGACAATTGAAAATATGTTTCAACATTGCCAAATGCCTCCTAGGAGGCAAATCACCACCAGTTAAGAACTACTATTCTAGGGCTATTAAGCGTCTTACGAAAGACATCTTTAACAGAGACTCTAGAAGCATCATATATTAAAGAGAAAAAGACCAGAATTCACTCTGCTGTTGGAATCTAAGCACTTGATAATATTTGCATTTATTTTTGCATGTAATACAAACCCGTTAATTGTCAATTCACACCACAGTTGATTGCTGCCTCCTTCCCCCTTCCCTAATATAAAGGAATTGAATTTCTGGAAGATGAGGCTGGAAAAGCTCATCATTATGATGCCAACACTCTAACAGATGGTCTGCAAAGCAAGCCCTTTTTAGGTTTTATTCCATGCCTCTGTCATGTTCTACTGTGAGAAGGACAGAAAGAGCACATCAAAACACCTGGGTCACACAGGCAGACTTGATCTTCTCTAATGGACAGTGTGAGCACAGGTCTGAAAGACTGCTCCTTTTCAGAGGTGCACCAGCACCCTATGTGGAAAGGAGAGAGGCAGAGAGAGAACCACAGGGGAAGCCAGGGACACTGGTCTTACAAATGGAATGGTAAATATGTTCCTCTGTCCTGAGAGCACTATACACACTAAGTCCTGAAGCTAAATGGTTTGGACAAGGTCACCCTGCCAGAGTAGGACCCAAGGCACTTGATCAAAGGCCTACTTTAACCCACTTGACCATATGTCCTCACTAAAGGGACAGAGACCGTTTCACTCTGTCACATTTACAATGATGTGGATTAATTTTCCTAACAGACTCTATAAGGTCTTTTTTTTTTTCTGTTTGCATTTCAGTTGCACTGTATGTGATCCATTTCGAGTACAAACGAATTGCATGTGGAAAATTTCTGAGAGCAACTGAGTTGTACTTGACATTTTGGGGTCCCAGTAGCCGAGTAGCTCTCAGAAAGGTCATATACAACTTTGCTGCACTGCAAAATGAGCCAAGGGCAATTCAGTAGCAATTGAAAATTGAAACGGAAATTATATTCTACCCCAGATCAGAAACATGGACTCTGCAGAAGGATCTAGGTCCTATTAATTGTGTGAGGGAAAAATGGGGAATTATCCACCAAAGTTGAAAAATTTTCCACAATAGGCCATCATCATCTCTTTGCATGATTTATGAATATAGTTTTACTACCATTCTATCTACACTATGCAAAGTGCTCATTTTCTTTCCTTGATTTGTCTTAAATCAAGAATTCTGTCACAGAGAAAGTAGAAGACCATGTAGGAAACTGTTGCAGAAGCCCAGAGTACTTTCAAACCAGTGCCCAGGACCAACAAGAACACTCCCTGACCCAGGTGTCTGGATGCAGATCTGAGCTGGAACAAGGAAGAAGTACCTGGAAATCACAGAGGATAACATGGAAAAGAAATCTCAGGATGGAAGCAAAAGCCCCGCCCACAAAGGCCCCGCCCACAAAGCCCCCCCCCCCCCCCCCCCGCGTCGTGGGGCTGCTGCTGGACACGGCCATCATGAACACACTCCTCTACCTCAGCCTCGATCACTTTTTTATTTCCCCTCGACGTTCCGCCGTGTACCCCAGTCACTGTCCCTATGGTTACTTCAGAATGGGACAGATGAAAAACTGTTCACCGTGGCTGTCCTGTGAGGAGCTGAGGTCAGAAGTGAGGCAGCTGAAGCGTGTTGGGGAAGGAGCCGTGAAGAGAGTGAGTTCCTGTTTGACCCCTGTGTGACTCCCCAATGCGAAGGGGCGCCCCCGTGGGAATGCAGCTTAGCATTAGGTGTCAGGAGCCAACAAAATGTTTCTGTTCCTGAGTCCAGTGAGCTCACATCTGGGATTTTATCCTAATAAAATAATCCAACGGAAGAACCAAAGCTAAATGCATAAAAGACTACTTTGCTTTATTATTTATCATTATAGAAAACTGGAAATAATAATTATAGGGGGATGGTTAATTGGATTCCGGTCCAACCACTTGATAGAATATTCTTTAGCTATTAAGTGTAGTTAGGAACCCATGCAGTGTGAGAAAAATCTTAATGATGATAAGTGAAAAAAGTAAAATACAAAATTATACAATAAAAAAAAAGAATTCTGTCACTAAGAAAGACTGTCAATTCATGTGAATTCCTTTATATTCTTGAAACTTAATGAACCTGATTATTTTCAATAGTATAGGGAGAAAAAAAGTGGAAAGAATGCAATATCTAAAAGCAGGCAAACTTCAAAAATGTTTCATTTAGGAAAAATGAGCTATTTTTTTGTGACTGTGAACATAAAATTAGGTTTAGTGTAACAGGAATGGAATTAAAATATCAAAACATATCTCTTGATAAACAGGAATGGAATTAAAATATCAAAACATATCTCTTGATAAAATGAACTGTGGGTTCAATTTTGCATTAATAAGTTACATTTCTGGAGGCAGGGGATGGCAGCAAAGGTGGAAACAGAGCTTCTCTCTGACATGTTATACTGTGTAAAAGCAGTTAGAACGTTTAGCTGCATGTGAGTATCCTAGAACTTTGTCCTCTTCTGTATGGGCTCCCCCCTCTTCAAATTAGTAGTACTTTGAACATAGGATAGTAGAAACCAGGAGAAATTTAGGAATTAGCAGAATTCTATTTTCCAGTATGTTAATCGTCTCCTATTCCAGCCACATTGATGTGGTTCTTGTTGCTTTTATCATTTATTTATCCTTGTATTCATTCAACTCATATTTTTCAAATATTCATAGTTTCTACCATGAATTCAGCACTGAGCTTGGCACCAAAGATACAATGATGGGCAAAAGCAGATAATGTTGGTCTCCTCCATGGATCATATAGGCTCAAGGAAGAAATTAAGATTAACAAATAACCCAGAAATAAATATATCAGTAAAGGAAATTTTTGGTTCCATGTGTATAGGCAGGGGAGCCAAACTGACCTGGATCCAAATCCCACCTCATCTTCATCATTGTTTTATCATCATGGGAAAGACCTTAAAATTCACTGAGCATCAGTTTCCTCCTCGCTAAAATGAGGCTCTTAATGCCAACCATGAAGGATCATTGCATGAACTAGAAATTACCGTGAAAGTTGTCTAATATTAATGATAAGGAGTGGACTAAGCCAACCTGACCCCTTCATTCCATCTCTAATAGCTTCCTTAACTTCTGACTCCACTAGAACCCAGAAAGCACACACATTTTATATAATTTGAAATTAGTTTAGCACAGTCATCATCCTCTTAGAAACTGAGGAAAGACAAAGTAGAATTGCTTTGAATTATTATCTATTGAGTGCATACCACATACCAACATTGTGTTGAGTAGTTGCTGATTTTATCTCACTTAAAGGTTACAACAATCCTTGAAGTAGATATTATTTTTTATCCCCAACTTACAATGAGAATTTTGAATCTCAGATATAAGAAATTATTTACTTAGGTGATAGCAGCTGAATCTGAATGTGTTCTGCAAAGTTGGGTTGGGAAAATTCAGTTTTCCTCCTATGCCTTTCTTTCCTGTGTGTCTCCTTTACTTTCACTCTACTACTACTCTACTATAACACTTTACTTCAGACACTATGGCACCAAATGTGTGTGGGTTTTTCCCCACAGTTCTATGACACCAGTTGTGTTCCATTTGTGTTACAATTGTGTTACACCAGTTGTGTTACAATTGAGTTCCATTTAATTGAATTCTTACACTATCTGCTTGGAGATAGTGTCAGCAGTCCCACAAAACTGCTTCCATTCTACTCCAGGTACCAATCACAAGTAGTAGATTCCCAGATAGCCACAATTTCTGTCAGATTTGGCTAGAAATCAGAGGTTCCCATGACCTCCTCCTCAGATTTGATTAATTTGTTAGAGCAGCTCACATAACTCAGCTCACATAACTTACTTACATTTATATGTTTATTAAAGGATATAGATGAAAAGATATATAAGGTGAGGTCTGGGCGGGTCCCAAGAGCAGGAGCTTCTGTCCCCGTGGAGTTGGGGTCTGTGACCGTCCCTTGTGGATATGTTTGCCAATCTGGAAGCTCTCAATCCCCTTTTGGGATTTTATGGAGGCTTCTCCCATTTGATTGATCATTCACTCCATTTTTAGCCTTTCTCCTGACTCAAGAGAATGGGGGGGCTGAAAATTCTAAGCTTTTAATCATAGCTTCGTCTTTCTGGTGACTAGCCTTCACTAAGATGCCATTCAGGAGCCCACCCAGAGTCACCTTATTAAAACAAAGACACCCTTATTACCCAGGAAATTATAAGGTTTTCTGGAGCTCTGTGCCAGGAAGCAGGGGTAGAAACCAATATATATTTTTTCTATTATCTCACAAAAGCGAACATGATTTTCCTGTATCTTTCTAGTTTATTTTGTCTCATCTCTTTGCCAGTGCTTTCTTGAGTTTCAGAAATAATAAATTGGGGATTTGCATCCTGAATTCTTCTCCCAGTTCCTACTCCACATCCTTCTCTCTTGGGTACGTTAACACACCCTGGATGTGCCAACATTCTGCTACCACTTCTGTGCTCTGGCAAGAATTGGGGCAAATTAATGTTCTAATTGCATGGGTAGCTTTCTGGGAAATGGTGGCAATTCTATTTAATAGGTTTGCCTGAGCTAGAAGAATTAAAAAAAGGAAAGATGTGATGAAAGACTTTTACCCTGTGAAATGCAAAGAACATCAAGAAAGAATTAGCTGAGGAGGCAATGTTTTCCTAATGTGGGAACAGAATAATCGATAATCAATAGCATAAAGGAAGAGACAAGCAAGTATACTCCAGTGAAAGAGAAAAGGAAGATATAATTAAAAGGGACTGGGGTAACTTCCTTTACAGTTCAGTTGTTGCTGCTTTTTTGAGCAAAAAATGTGGAGCAAAAAATCATACTGCTTTTATGTACTTAAGTGAAAACAAGAAAAGAAAAAGAAAACAAAAACCATACATTATAACAGTGGCACCTGTCTGCATATAACACAAATGTTGTGAGAATAAATTAGATTGTGTTTTTGAATCAGAAAGATTTCTTATAAATTTTGAAGGGTGTCAGGCTTGAGGTGAGTAGATGAGATAAATAGCCTCCAAAATTTCTTAGAAACTCAAGATTTCTAAGATGCTATCTAGTTTTTGTGCATGCGTGTATGTGTGTTTGTGTGTGGATATATACATACAGAGGGTGCCAAAAAATGTATACATACTTTAAAAAAGAAAAACTGTATTAAAATTATAATACTTAATATATACTGATAACAAAAGATGAATACAGGTTATGTTTGACTTCTGCAACTACAAGAGGTGCTCAAAGTGGTTACCATCAGTGCCCAGACACTTCTGATTACGATGAATTACTGCCTGAGCAACATTGACCAAAGTGTCTACTTGTATACATTTTTTTGGCACCCCCGGTATATATGTATACATATATGAAAAACTGAATCATTGTCATATAGGGGATTTACATAATTAATGCACAAACTTTATTATTTGGTAGTCAATAAGTCTTTACATAATTAATAAATACATGAATGAGGAGGAAAACCATCTCAATTCTACTATTTAACATGAAGATTGGTTCAAAGAGAAAAGCAGTCATAACCCCAAATTCCTTCTCCAATTAAATGAGGCAACCATCCATGATGGACATTTCATTATTTGGAGAAATTGAACAGACGTGGTTCTGGCTGTTAGACATGAGGCACAGTGGGTGACAGGAATTATGCACTGGAATGAATGAAGGGAGGACAAGTGAAAGTATGCATTCTAAATGGTGACATTTCCCCATCTTCTTCCCACACTCTGCGCACAGACTATGGGCAACAAGATACATAAATGTAGACTGGAGTTAGTTGGATTTTATTCCAGAAAAAATGAAAAGCATAGGAGAATAGATCTACATCAATAACATTTTGGGGAGTAATTCAGTGAAAGTGCTCCTTATTTCCCCATTACCCTACAATGCAGTCCACAAGTTAACGAGCAGAGTTTCCATTCAGGTTTTTAGTATGTTGTTCTGAAACACAAAAACATAGCTAAGAATAGCCAGCTCTTGGATGGAAGTATCAAGCATTTCAGACAACACAAGAAAACAGTGTGATAATAGAGACAATATGAGACTTGAAGAAAAATGAAAATCACAAAATTTTAAAAACAAATAAAAGCAAAGTGAAACAAAAACAATAACAAAGATATTGAATTGTACTGCCCCCACTACCACCAAAGAAAGATAAAATAATGGTACAAAAAAACCCAAAAAGAATCAAGAAAGAGTCATGGAAAACAAGACTCTGACAGCCAACTGATGGATGAGAAGATTAAGCACAAAGAGGAGAACCACACGCCATGGAAGTCTCTTGTGGTCCTGAGAGTTCCCAGTGATCAGGACACAGAAGATGATGTGTCTCTTCAAAAACTTCTGGAATATAACTAAATTCTTGTATTGAGTTATGTCTATCTTCTCTCTTTAAAAAATATTTATTGGTATGTAGCAACCTCATCAAAGAGCTAGTAAAATGAGAGGTCACTATGATAAACAATCTGAGAATTTCTAATTACAGCTTATCGACTCCCTTAATAATCTAGACAATTGCTCCAGTTGACATTTTATTTTAGCTGCAACATTTGTTAATTTGCTACCATTTCCTAATTTTTAATAGTTTCTTGAATATTATCAGCAGCAGATCACTGTGAAGTAAGTGTATTGTACACTGCTAAATCACTGTATATACTTGCTCAATTTTCTTATACAAATCTCTCTATACATACCACTTAGCAACAGAATGGTTTCTTTTGAAAACAGTAAGCACAGATGAGTAACTGTGTTCCTTTTGGGTAGATTTGTGGTATATACACATATATTTAAATGTTCTGTTTCAGTACTTGTTTTAGATTGCTTAAATGCATAACCTATTGCCCCTCAGGTTCAGTTATCATCCAAACATTTTGTTTGATTCCAAACATTTTGTTTGATTCCAAACATTTTGTTCAAAATTTTCTAATAATTCTCACATTGTACTCTATGGATTTAATTGCATATCTGTTGCCCTAAAACTCCTCCAGGATGGAGACATTGTTTTATTTCATATTCTCATTTTCTAGAATGCAAGTTTTATTTTTTGGAGAACTTGAACAGTATTAGTTCTGGCCATCTATGTGTATTACACTGATAAATAAAAGTCATATCTTAGACACTACAGACTCATGGAATGTACCAAACCAAACAGGGTGTTAGGAAATAATGGTAAAGTCAACACATCCTGTTGAGGCTACAGATATCAAAACGTTCTAGGGAGTTGTTATTTTTAAATTTAGATCCAACTTAGTAGAGAATGAGTAAGAATGGAAGTCTAAAATGAAGTGGAAATTCTGTGATAGATGAAGTGAATGTTAATCATTGGAGTGAAGTGCAATTATCAGAGGAAATGGGGCTGCATATTTGAGATTCTAGTATTCAAAACTGTTTAACTTTTTATAGTTATCTTAAATGGATTAGGGGCAAAAAGTAAAGTTAAGGGCAAGAAGTAAAGTACCTACCTTCTTTTCTTCTGTTGCACATTATTCATAGGAGTTGAGCTTTCTTCTTGTAGAATTATGGAAGAAGTATCAAACATTTTTCCACATGTTATGGTTTCATGTTCTTTGGATGGTTTGTCAAAATTATACTTCTTAATGAAGAATTAGAACCTAGAACCCTACCCATTATTCTTGTTTTCTTTAGTCATTGTGTTTCTAAATTTTAAAATAAGACAATGCAATTCACCTATGACATGAAAAAATATTTTTCATCTTTGGCATTTTGGTTCCTACCAAAAAAGAGCACAATCCCCATTCCCAAACACACACATGAACAACGGCAACAAAAAACATTACCTTGAGCTATGTAAGGTGTGGTTTCCTCTTTCTGAGGGATATTTGTAGGTCGAGGTGTGGGGGCAGGAGGTCTGTTTATAATGAAAGACCGACCTCCAAGTTTTTTCTTTGTACTCATATGGGCCAGTATCATGTCATAGTCATTGTCATCGACCTCAGTAAACGTGTACGGGTCTTCCTCCTCCTCCTGCTCCCTTTCATCTTCTGTTTTTTCTTCCTCTCCTTTGGATTCACCTCCTGGTTCTTGTCTTGCACCAGCATCACACCAATTTTGACTTCTTTCCATTTGGCCTTCCAACATCTTTTGTGCTTATGAAATAATTAGATAGTGGTTACTCTTCTATAATATGCAATATTATTGGTTTATTGGTGTTCATCTGTCACTTGCCTGAACTTACCCCCAAATAATTTATGTATTATACCACAAATTCCAAAGAGAGAAAATTGAACCATGTAATTTACTAACATATTCTCCTGCAATTTGTAATTGTTAACTTTGTTAACAAAAACCAGTTTAAGACATGGATTTCTTACAAAACATACATATTTTCCACATAGTTTATGAATGATTTAATATTAGAAAATCAAATTATAACATTAAGCCTCAAATCCCAAATGCTTTGAGAACTTGATGAAGAAAAAACATCTAAGAATTTTTCAAGCATAATTCTCTTAGATGCCTTTTTCTTCATTTGAAGTCATTTTACCTTTCATAGGGTGTGCACTAGGTATTCTGCCTCAATTCAATTTCTCTGAAAATGGCAGGGGAATAGCTTGAAAGCACTATTACTTGTTTTTTTTACAGTAAGTCTTACTCTGACTATGAGAAACTGACCTTCAAAGTCTTGATTTCTACAAGCCAACATGAACCTCATTCTTAGAAAAGGGCACTGAAAGTGGGGTCCATGACATAGAAGATGGCATGGGTAATCAATGGCTTATAGGTTCATTCACATGAAACTAATAAATAGTCTTTTATGGTTTTCATACTTTGTAAAGTCTTTACATATTTTTATAAAAATGTATTAATATATTTTAGTAGTAGTCAATTAGAAGGCAAACAGGCAAACATATCATGTACTTTGGTTAATGAATAAGTTGAAAATAACTTTATTGGCTCTCTGACAGACCAATGAGAATTAAAAAGTTTTTTTTCCCTTTGACAAACGTTTTGCTTAAAGTATTAATGAAAACAATAACATGGAAAGGATTTCAGTTACTGACTGAAAATTATTGGTTTTCTATGTTGTTCTGAGAGATTCATGTGTGTGAACTAAGGGAGAATTTTTCTTTCTCTTAGGTGAGGCTCTGACCAAAAAATCCCTTCAGTGTACTTATGGATATTTTAGTGGAAATACTTAGGAGCTAAGGAGAAGAGAAGTTGTAGAGCAGGATAAAAGGATATTATTATAAGAAGAGTCAGCAATTGTTTGCGGTGGGCTTATGAGGAGAGACCAAGGTGAGCTCCTACCAGTCTTAGGTTTGAATGTTTCAGTTAGTTTAACCCGATAAGTATTCAGGCCTACATGCCTAGAACTAACTTTAAAACCCTATGACTTGCCTTTCCCCCTATGAATAATATGGTATTGAGGTTTTTGACTTTATGACTTCTGTTTCACTGACAGCATCACAGGTGAAACCAGGTTAGTGTGTGGGAAACATTTTCACAGTGTTTTATTTTTAGAGGAATGTGTCAACTATCTCACTTTTACGAACCCATTTCCTGAGCTGTTATCTTTCTTTGTTTCTCCACCCACCTCCTTCCTAGCACTTTCTAAAGTTGGGCTTGCACTAGAAGTGATACGTTTTACTTTTCATTTCCCAATGTATTAGATTATACTTTTCATATCGGAGTGGGACGTGAGGTTTCTCAATTCAGGTTGTACCTTGGTAAATAAAGATTAAACTAAATAGCTCATATAAATACAATTTTTGAAATAATTGAGGCAAGAGTATGTAACAAAGAGAAAAATCCTAAAAGCCAAGGAAACCTGTTCAGAGAAATATTTGACACATTCTAATAACAGGCTATCTGGTCTTGAGGCTGAGTCAAAGAGGGGTCACCATGATGGTTCCCTTGCCAGTTTGTTGTAAAGATGGAAGAGACATTGTGTTCTTTATAAACAGGGAGGTGTTCTATTGTATTCTATATTATTGTTCTTTCCAATAAATATGTGCATAAACCCATCATGGGGATTTTGATGCTAGGGTATTGATGAGGAAACCTCTCTTTTTCCATAATTTGGGGGTCTGTGGGAGCTAGGTCAAAGCACCTATACAAAAGTCTGGCAAAAATAAGTGGAAGCTTCCAGGCCAACTTTCAAAAACCTTCATTAAATAGTTAAAAAAAATGACATTTTATTTTCCATTTACTGCCAATATCAGCCTTATGAAAAAATGAAATTAAAAGTAACACTGTATATGAAATATAAAAATAGAGTTTTTAAATAAAAGGAGTGGGTTTTTGTTTCATTTTGTTTTTACGTTGGACACTTTTCAAAAGATATATTAGCCAGCATCATATTTCTGGTCTTAGATATCAGGGGAATACTCTTGTAGATTAGTTTTAGACCTCTGAACCATTCTACCATATATAAAATTTTCCATTAGAAAAAATATGATTTAATATTAGCTCCTTTAAGAGATTTAACCTGATACTAGACAACTTTGTCTTCTTAAGGATACATTTTAGTAATTATACAGAATTATTCACATCAGTTAAAATGATAAAAATATACCAGAATTTTGTTGTCAGTGTTCTACTAATCTATGTCCCTACCCAGTATTGATACACCTACTTCATTGATCTATATCAATGGTCTATAAGAGCTTGATACATAGTAAGTAATCAATAAATATTTGTTAATTGAGATAATGAATCAGAGGAGTGTCCATTAGGTTTTCCATACTTTCCATTAAGCTGCACTTTCCATCTATACATAAAGTGTATAACCTTAATACAGGTTTATATTAATTGATTTGAGCCTTTATAGAGACTGGGCCTTCAAGGACACAAATGTTAAATGTCATGGCTTCAAAGTTTACTTTTTGAAACAGTGTTTATATACTTTATAGCTTTTTAGGACTTGACAACCAAAGTATAGTGATCAAAGGGGTTTTGATAATAGACATTTCTTTCATTTTCCTTCTTAAATATCTTCGTAAGAACATTTCATGAATTTGGAAAGTATTGGGTTGTCGGAAAAGTCATGATGTATTTTTTTTGTTTTTAGTTGCAAAAATGCGTCATGACTTTTCCGACAACCCAATAAATATAATATAGTGATCAATGAGGTAAGGGGTAATTAGTGACTGTAAGAGTGAACCTGGAGTTGGAAGCTGGTCAGGCTGTTGCCAGGCTAAGAAGGCCAATCTGAAAGCTCGTGTTGGTGCTCCCTACCCCACTCCCCAGTCCACACCTTAATCCTACGTGCATCTGGGAGCAAATGTGAGCACAGCCATTTCATGGCTCTTCCACTTGAGCAATATATGTACAGCGAGTTCTTAGACTTTGGTCTCAGTGCAGTGTGTAATAAACCCTTTGCTATTTGCTTTCCTTGAAGCTACCAAGTGAGTAAAGCACCCAAGGACACTTTCAAATCTGTAATACATTAATCTTTCCCCTTTCCCAGAAGACTAAGAGTATTTTTTAAAAGCAAAGTTGTTGTTTACTTTTTGACAGGTTATTTGAGGTTTATTTCATGTGAAGAACTTAAAGACTACTTCCAAGTGTTGTTTTTTTAGTGTTGTTCCTTTATTTACTTAAAGTTCTATAATTAGACTTTGTTCCAGAAGGAAAGAAGAAAGGAAGGAAGGGAGGAAGGAAGGAAGGGAGGAAGGAAGGAAGAAAAGAAGGGAAGGAGAGAAGGAGAGAAAAGAAAGGGGGGGAGGAAGGAAGGAAGGAAGGAAGGAAGGAAGGAAGGAAGGAAGGAAGGAAGGAAGGAAGGAAGGAAGGAAGGAAGGAAGAGAGNGAGAGAGAAAAAGACAGATATCTTTTGCCTGCCTGATTTCCTTAGCTCTACTTAAAGAGCAGGAGGAAAGTTGCTCTCGGTATTAAAAGCTAATCGTCCCTGTATGGATTTGTCACTGCACTATATGCTATGTAAGTCTGTCAAAGGTTATTGCTGTTGTTGTTTTAACCTTAACCTTACCTTGCAAAGTGAAATGAGGTTTTTCTAGTTGGAAGGCAGCAGCTACAGGTCGCGGTGGGGGAAGAGGTGGTCTGATGCTCATGAGTGACTCTTGTGGGTTACTTTCTGGATTGTCTCCAGGAATGAACATATACAAGTCATCATACTGGTTCTCAGAGCTCCCGCTGCCAACCTCTGGCAGGGTGTGCTCGGCCTCCGTGCCTGATTCATTCTCTTTTTCTTCCTTTGCTGTCTCATTCGCCTCAGTCCCTCCTGCACCCTGCCTGTGTGTCTGCCCACTTTCATGATGAAATGCCGAGTTCTGTGTGCCTGTTGACAAGGAAGATTGTATGATTTCATTTAAACACACCATCTGGATGCATTTCGTATTTTGTAATTTTGCACAGAAGTGGTAGTATTGCTAATAAAACTTTTATGATATGATATAATGGAAAGCTGACAAATGCATAATTTTGGTGAATAGTCATTCTTAGGCTTTTCAAATATTTACCAAATGAACAGTTAAAGCTTCATTATATCTTGCTACCTCAATATGTGGTACGCTCATACATATAATATTCTGATTCTCTGGAGTTATCCTTCAGGCAGATTCATAGATATGACTGCATTAATACATTTTTATTAGAAAAACAGTGTAACTGACTTGATAAGTAACAAGTTAGTGATGGGAAAGGTAAAGACAAGGAAAAAATAAATCTTAATTTGCTGGTGAAATATACAATAGAAATAAATCTATGATTTATATTTAGTTATATCTATCTATCAATTATCTATCTATCTACCTATCTATCTATCATCAGATTATATTTTAACTCTTGAAAATGTTACCTGAGAAAACTGTTAATATTTTTTTCATGGGGAAGCCATCCAAACCACCAACTGTAGGTAAATCTTTCTAAGGCTCATTTCTCTCAAATATAAAATGTATTGTATCCTATAATTTAACCAAATGATTCAAATTCTTGCCATTCTAAGAATCATGATTCCAACATTTGTTTTTATATTGTACACAATAAATGCTTCTAACCTCTCAGAAAGAAAATAGAAAAATATTATAATGCAATAACTTTACATTTAAAAAAATACTGTTTATATTTTCTTCTTGAAAATTCTGCTCAAAGTAAAGGATTCACAAAATTTTAAAACAAACTTTGAATCTCTATATTGCAGGGAATTTGTGAATTATTGTCATTGTCAGTGCAAACAGCCTTTCATTCTTGCACAGATCTCTGCTCAGATCTCATCCATCTTTCTACTTCTAACACCAAACACTGAGCCTGAAGCAAAGTAGTCTCTAGAAATGTTGGTGGAATAGATGATGGAGTGACTGGAAAGAAATTATTGTTCAGGTTAGCAAAGGGACTTCACTATTTCTGTCTGGGCAAATTGATCATCAACTTCAAATTACATTCATACTATAGGAAATTACTTGTGTATTCAGCGTTTATATTTTACATATACACTGAATTAATAACAGAGTCTTTTTGGTCCTTGTCACATATGCCCAAATCTGGAATCCAGCCTTGGAGAGTCAGGTAGGGGGTCAGTGGATTTTAGCAAATTTCATAGCAATGGTGGAACCAATGGAAATCTGCTGATGTAGGGCGTTCTATGCTCCACCTGCTCTCCCATGGAAGAACCTGAGGCCTGAGGCCTGTCACACTGAGTTTCACATGTGAGACAATTCCAGGTCCAAACTATGTGCAAAAATAAGGTTGTTCTGTACAAAAAAGTGAAATAATGTTTTCTTGCTACAGGGAGGTCTTCTGAAGATTAAAGGTCATAACGAATATATTGTCATTATCAATGATAGCTTTTATAATCAATTTCATTATCATTACAAATTACAATAAAATGTATAACTTTAAAACTTAGTGCATTAATTCATTACTTTAATATTTAGCATTATTTTGTCTTCTGCAATGTTAGAAGGCGTTTACTGATTTTGCCAATGTATGCTAGTTAAGGCACTGTATTTAACTTTATTTGATGTGCAGGTCAGCCTATCACTTGAAAAACTGGTGATCAATAAAGCTTAGCTGAGCATCAACTGTGTACTGTTACAAGTGCAAATGCCCTGAGGCAAGAGCATGCCAGATGTGTGAGACGTCACCATGGCTGTGAACAAGTAGTCAGCGATGGAATGAGACCTAGGGCCTTGTAGGTATGGTAAGGATTATAAGTACAATGGGAAGGCATTGGAGGATTTGGAGCAGGAGAGTGATTAGCATAGCGAATTCCGGGTGGCAAACGTGAGAGCTGCTATTGCAGGGTTCCTTAAGAGCAGTGCAGTGACTGCTATTGACATTTCGGACTGGATGTTCCTGTGTTGTGTGGGGGCATATCCTGTGCATCGTAGGATATTCGCAGCACTTCTGTTGTCTCTACCCCATACTAGTTGCAAACTTCCCTTCTCAAGTCACGACAATAAAAAAAATCTCTGTTCATTGACACATATCCTCTTGTGGGGGTGAAACATAACCCTCCATCAAGAGCCACTGTGCTACTACAATAATCCAGGAGAGCTGATGACAGCGTGGACTAGGATAAATCACAATGAAGGGGGGAAGAACGGCTGAATGCTGGTTCTATTTTGAAGGCAGAATCAACAGTATTATCAGACAGACTGGATATGCGGTAGGAGACAAAGTGAATAAAACCAACGGTGACCAAGGTTTTTGGACTGAATTGACCAAGGATGGAGTCTTCATTTGCTGAAATGAGGAAGTCAACAGACAGAGCAGGTTGGGAGTGGCAGGAATTAGGGTTTCCAGGTTTGGAAATGTTAGGTGGGAGATGCGAATCACACACTCTGGTGAAGA